>NW_028185350.1:158442-184885 GCF_003343005.1 Rhea americana | reverse complement strand
GCCCCTGCCCCTGCCCCTGCCCTGCCGGGGAAACTGCCCCTGCCCCACCGGGGGAACTGCTCCTGCCCCTGCCCTGCCGGGGAAACTGCTCCTTCCCCGCCGGGGGAACTGCCCCTGTCCCTGTCCCTGCCCCTGCCCTGCCGGGGAAACTGCCCCTGCCCCTCCCTCGCCGGGGGAACTGCCCCTGCTCCTGCCCCTTCCCCGCCGGGAGAACTGCCCCTGCCCCACCGAGGGAACTGCCCCTGCCCCTTCCCCGCCGGGGGAACTGCCCCTGTCCCTGTCCCTGTCTCTGTCCCTGCCCCTGCCGGTTGAACTGCCCCTGCCTCTCTTGCTGCCTCTGCCCCACCGGGGGAACTGCCCCTGCCTCGCCGCGGGAACTGCCCCTGCCGGGAAACTACCCCTGCCGGGGGGAACCGCCCCTGCCCCTGCCCCTGCAGGGGGAACTGCCCCTGCCGCTGCTCCTGCCCCTTCCCCGCCGGGGGAACTGCCCCTGCCCCTGCCCCTGCCCTGCCGGGGAAACTGCCCTTGCCCCTGCCTCGCCGCGTGAACTGCCCCTGCCCCTGCCCCTGTCCCTGCCCCTGCCGGTTGAACTGCTCCTACCTCTCCCCCTGCCCCTACCCCGCCGGGGGAACTGCCCCTGCCCCTGCCAGGGGAACTGCCCCCACCCATGCCCCGCCGGGGGAACTGCTCCTGCCCCTGCTTCGCCGTGGGAACTGCCCCTGCCGGGGAACTACCCCTGCCGGGGGGAACCGCCCCTGCCCCTGCCCCTGCAGGGGGAACTGCCCCTGCCGCTGCCGGGGGAACTGCCCCTGCCCCTGTCCCTGCCCCTGCCGGGGGAACTGCCTCTGCCCCTGCCCCTTCTCCGCCGGGGGAATTGCCCCTGCCGCTGCCCCTGCCGGGGAACTACCCCTGCCGAGGGGAACTGCCCCTGCCCGGCGCTCCCTGGGAGACCTGGGAACTGCCCCGCCACTTCCCCTGCCCTCCCGGGGAAGCCGGGAACTGCCCCTGCCGCTGCGCTCCACGAGGGAACTGCCCTCGGCTTGAGCCCCTGCCTTCCCCCGGCCAGCTGCCCGCTGCGCCGGGCACGCCGGCCGCCTGCCCTTGCCCTCCCCATCCCTCTCCCGGGCACGCTACCGGGCTGCCCCTGCAAGCTGGCCGCCCCGGGCGAACCGTCCGCCGGCCTGCCCCGTGCAAACGGCCCCCTCGCCCCACACAAACTTGCTGCAAAGAGTTGCGGGGGAGGGAGAAGAGAGGCAGACTCGCTCCTTTCCCGCAGCTGATTCAACCCCCCATCCCGGGGGCCCCGGAGGGGAGACGAGGACGGAGGCGCTGCACGAAGTTTGCGGCGGAGCCTCCGGGTGCCGGGGAGCCGCCGGCTGTCGCTGCCGGCCCGGCGCTACCGGGGCGGCCCGAGCAGCACGGCCGGGGTGCCGGGCGGTGGCAGGGGGTTTTCGTTACCGGGTTGTATCCCCGGCTCGGCGCGGCCGCCCACGGCCTCGCTCGCCTGGCCAGAAAAGCGGTTTTAACCGCGCGGATCCCGCGCATCCCCTCCTCTCCGCGGGGCCCGGGGACGGCTCGGGCGCGTCCGCGGAGCCCGCGAACCGCGGCGGGCTCAGCCCGCCCTGCGACCGCGCAGCGGAGCCCGCCCCGCAAAGCGGCCACGGGGAGAGCCCGGCCGCCCGCTCCGGCGGGGCCGGCCCCGCTGCTCCCCGGGCGGGGACGGGCTGGGTTTGGCCAGCGCCGGCTCCCCGAAGCGGCGGCGGGCAGCGCTCCCGGCGGGAGCCCGCTTCCCTCCCCGAGGGAGCGCACGGGCGCCGGGTCTCGCGGGGCTCCGCGGCGCGGTGCCGCTCCCGCTGCCCCGCCGGAAAGTTTCCCGGAGAAGCGGTGCCGGGCTCCGGGCAGCCCGCCCGCCGCCCCACCTACCGTGCGGCGGAGAGGGGCCGGCGCCGTGCCCGTGCCCGCCCGGCGCATCCCTCCGCGGCTCGGCGCTGCGCGGCGGCTCCGCTGCCCCGAGCGGCTCCGGGCGCGGCGGAGGGACGGAGCCCGGCGCGGCGCTGGGCTCGGCGCGGCTCGGCGCGGCTCGCAGGGAGGCAGCCAGTCCTCGCTGCGCCCCTTTATCCCAGCATCACCGAAACGAATCCGCTTTGACGTCCAACCAGGGTTTTTATGGGTGTGGAGCGAGCCGGTGCAGCCCTCATTAGCAGACACTCTGCTCTCCAAATCATACATCTTTTATATAACCTCATTTCCAGGGTGGCTTTTCTTCCCCCTCCCTCTCCTCACCGGGGAGCATCGCCTCCCCCCAAACTCCCCCGCCAATTAAAGAGTCGAGACACCCTCCCCCCCCACCATTCCCCACCTGTTAGAGGGAAGCACCGCTCCGCATCCCAGGGAGCCTGTCTCGGGGGAGCACAGCCTGCCCAGCGCCCCTGCCCAGCTGCACTGTGCCAGGAGCTGGCTTCATGCCTCTGGAAAGCTGCAACTCCCCATCTGCCTGCTGCTGGCTCAGAAAGAAGCTGGCTTCCAACGTGGGGAGATCTGGGGCTGCAGACAAGCCCCCTCTTCCCCTGGCAGCAGGCAGCTCTCTCCCTCTAGGACTGCCTCTGCCCTTGGGCAGGCTGGGCACCAGCTCAGCCAGGAACGCTCCACGGCTGAGCCACGGCTGAATGGGGTGAGACTGCCGGGCAGGCTGCAGCTAAGGGCTACCCCTCTCCCAGCTGGCTGCGTTTCTCCTGCTAGAACTGGGCTACACACAGGGGAGTGAGGGAAGGGGCTTCTCACCCTGTTTTCCCTTCTGAGTCTTTACTTGCACCTGATAAGGCCCAGTGTAGACACAAGCTTGACATCAGTCTTCAGGCTTTGCAATTGTGCTCATTCCCATGGCAACAACAAACACACAATTATAGATATATAATATTATATAAACCCAACTGGGCTCTCGGGCGGGACTGTGAGGCTCACCTGATCACAGCCTCTTCCCAAGCCCTTGGAGGCAGCTCCTGCTGGAGTGCAGGGAACCAGCCTTAGCCTTGTGAGCGCGCGCAGCACCGCACAGCTCCCTGGCCATGCTCGGGGGAGCCAGATGCCCTGGGCAGAGGCAGCAGACCTGGCCTGGCTGCCCCATTGCCTCTCTGGAGGCATGCAAATAAAGCAAAGCACAGCAGGCAATTCAATTACAAAACTTCCCACAGGGAAAGGAAATCAAACAGCCTTGTTCCTCCCCCAACACRCAGTTTTACAGAAGTGGGAAAGGGAAAGGACAGTTTAGGCAAACACAGCACCAGAAAGAATTTGGGCCTGGGGCTACTTCTCCCACACTGCCCCCCCTGTTCACACAACCTTTGCTTCAAGCTGTAATGCACTGTCTGGGGCTAATGAACACGTAATTATCCCTATTTAGATGCAGAAGGTCTAACTTAATAGCAAGCTACTGAAAGATATCTGCTCTGACCGATCAGGTAGGGAAACCTGCCCTAAACACAACGTTTCATGGAGGGATAACCAGAGTAACAGGCCAAGAAGGGCTTCCCGACCTGGTCTCAGACAGAAAACTGCCAGCCTCAGCCCAGGCTGAGAAAAACCCAAGAGTTTCTCCTTATGGGCTCACATTTTAAGGGCTGTGTGTAGTAGAGATGATCAGGGCAAGGGGTAGGGAAGAACAGGGGCTGGTCCTCTTTGAGGAGCCTGTGCAGACAGATGGGTTSAGTATCGTGTGGCTGGAGGTCTGCCTTAAGGAAGGCCGATGGGTGCATTTGTTTGGTGTTCAGGGGGATTTGCGCTGCCAGAGCCTTGCCTGGCACACCGTCCAGAGCTTGTACCACCAGCACCTAGCTCCTCTCCTGCCTGTCAGCGCTCCTGTTGTGGAGGCAGATCTACAGGAGGCAAAACAGTGCTGGAGAAGCAATGCAGGCACTAACACGGCTCCCAGGTCCACAGAAGCTGGACTCCCCATGCCAAAGCTTTGGCAGTCCTGCTTACTCACTCCACAAACACACCCTARAGATGCAACCCTGGAGGGACCCCAGCACCCTCCACTAGTCCAAYGCTTAAGAGAAAATGAGCTGTGATCCACATGGAAGGACTTTTCTTCTTCTCTGGTCCCTAACCCCCCAAGAGCCCTCTCCTATGCCCTCTAAGGCCAGTAACACCCTTCCATTGACTGTGGGCCATATTCCTCAGCCCTCTGCAAGCTCGTTCATGTGCTCAACACTATGTTCAATCTACTTGCAGTTCTGGAGGAGAGAGACAGATAAACTGCGTTCATCCATGGGCCAAGTCCTTTCCGTGGCACAACAGTACTGCCTTCACCTGCATAAAACTTAATGAAGTGATGCTGATTTTTATATGCAGACCGCCTGAAGCTTTGCTAAACCCATAAATCTGGGCTAGCTGGCAGCAGAATTTCAATATGGAAGGGGAGCTGCAGGCCTGTGCACGTCCCGTTAACCACCCCGAGCYGGGGAGGGGCCCTAGGTAGCTCTAGTTTCTCTCATATAGCTGTGAGTCAGCCCAGAGAGGGAGGCTCAGAGGTTAGTAAACAACTAATGACACAGATGTTGGGCTGCAAATAGAGAAGGTGGAGAGAGACCCTCTTCAGCCTGTCTGTGTCCAATGAGCCTGTTCCCGCACTGCTTTGGGTTTGACAGCAAATGTTTCACCTTTCTTTCTCCAGCAAAGAGCATCTGTAAATAGCATTTCTCCGTAGGGAGAAAACATGTCCCCGTAATCCTGCCTCATCCTAGTTGGAAAGCTGAGGCTGGTAGCTGCCTGCCATGGAGAAGGGAATCAGGCTGGGTCCCTCTGGAGAGGTCACCCCGYGTTCAGCCCTGCTGAGCCTTCCCAGTCCGGGGAAGCTGCTCCTCCTGGTTCCTAGAGCCAGGAGCAAATGCAAGCGGCACTACTAAGCAAGTCACCAAAAAGAAACGGCTCAGGAGAGGAAACAACCTCTTTGTGCCCCTCACACAGCTGCCTCCCTGGTTCCCCCTCTCCTTTAAAACAACCTAAGCACCGTTTGCTGCTAGCCATATGCTCGCTGCAGTTATAAAAGCCAAATAAAAGCACATCAGCTAATGCTCTCTCAAGTTTCCTTCCCCCCTCCCCATTCTGGGCTCTCTTCCCCTCTCCTGCTGCCGCTCGTTCGCACCCACCTCTCTCGCAGGAGCTGGCGGCGACCGTGGGTTATACTGGGGAGGCCGGGTGGATCGCAGCTCCCCGGGAAGGAGCTGGCGGAGCGTCTTCCTCCGGGGGGGGCGTCCGGGTGGGCTGCAGACMGCTCCGCCGCAGCGGCCACGGCTCTGGATCAGCCTGCGGGGAATGTGCCGCTCACGCTGCTTAGCTCTCTAAGATCCTTAGGAAACCGTGGCCTCGGCACAGATCATACACACAATATCCCTGGCAGCCGTGGCTCTGGAGTTATTCGGCTGCTATTTCTATTCAACTCGAAATATGTTCGAGGGATTACTGCCGCGGGAATAAAGAAACGGCTAAACATATTTATACTAAAGCTTAAGGAGCCTATGTAACCGCACACACACACGCACACACACACACACGCACACGCACACGCACACACACACACACACCAGCTGATAGGGGGGTCTGGCACAAAGACTGCAGTGATTTGGGACAAATCCCAGGATTGTCTGTCTCTGCTCTAGTTTAGAGCAAGTGTCTATGCTAGCGCTTGCCTAGAGGTGGCAGTGAGCCTTCACTGTTGCACCCTGCCCAGCTGCAGAGCAGCTCCGAGGGCCTGGGAAGTCCCCCGCCGAGCTGGGGCTTCGCGCTCTCTGCTTCGGCCCCAGGTAAAGTCATTTCTGCGGGAGCAGAGCCGTTCCTGCGCCCCGGCGGCGCACGGCGGCCTCCCCGGCGGGACGTGCAAGGAGCAGTCCTACCGCCTCCTTTCCCTCTCCTCCGCACGGGCGCACGCAAGCGCTCGCACGCTCGCAGGCCCCGTGTGCCCGGGGGATTTCCTCGGCATCCTCACCCCTGCGACGTGCACGCGGAAAAGCTTGCTTTGATCACATCCAGGCTGCCTTTAAAGCCTGGGAGGAGAGGGCTGACAGACTCCTCTTCTGCAAACGTCCCCGCCGTGCCGGGATGTGCTGCCGGYTCCACCAGCTCACAAGCTCGAGGGCACGTTTGGGAGAAAGTGCTTTCCTTCTGGAAATTTTTGCTCCTCCCTCCCTACTGCCAGGCACTGCGAAAGGAGAAACCTTGAGCTACGAGGCAGGACACAGCCAGGCTAATGCAGGGTCTTTCCAGCCCGAGCACCGAATTTCAGCTCTGCACTTGAGCTGGCCTCACTTCCAACACAGCTCTCAGACACACGGTAAATCCCAGGGAAGTCAAACACATGTCTTAAATATCACTGCACTGGGGGCTTTGCTTCTGAACACGTCCCTGAAAATAGTATTCAAGAGCATATTTCAAAGGCTATAACAGCATAAAGAGGGATGTAAAGGGTGATCTCTCTCTCTCATATGCACAGGCACACAGAAATACACACACACACACACGCAGAATCTAATAAAAAGATATTAGTCGAAGAGTATTTGGCTTCTGGCATTAAACTAGCTCAAGCTTCATACAGACACCAAAGAAATGAAATTATGGGAGCTCACAAACAAGAAATTCCAGGGGGATGAATTAATGTTTCATCGCTATTACAGTGCAGAGAAGTACTTGCCTGTCTTCCCTTGCATTTCTTTCTCTTGCGCTTCAAAATATGAAACTCCTATCTTTAGAAGTCATAGTATCATGTTTCCTCCAGCAAAAGTCCTACCACCTTTCCATCAAAATTTAAATTATTTTCATTATCATTTTAAGGACACATTGGAGGTCTAACAAAACATACCCAAGTTCAAGGACTTCTTTTACATTCAAGGTCTAATTTTAAAAGATTTAAGACTTTAAGATCATGCTTCCCATGCTGAAAGTGGTTCAAGTTACTTCTGGGTTATTCGGTTGCAATCACTGTTTTTAAATGCAAGTGCTTTAGCCGTCCACGAACAGCTGTACGTTAGGGGTCAGACGCTCAGCGGGGACAACTCTAAGAGGCCCCACTGAAATCAGCAGAATCAAGATTGTTAAAGCTAGGTAAAAACAGCCTGTTCTCAATATTTCGTATCATCTAAGGCTTTACTGCAAGTCCATTTGCTTCTGGTAGGATCAGGCCCATTTTAAGGGCCTTTTAAACTTTGGATCGATCTCTGGGGAATTTATAGCCTGGAAAACTACTTTTGTGTCAACCTTAAATAGTATTTTTAGAGGTTTTTCTATCAGGTTACGCATTTCAGAGGACTATAGGTTAAAGACTGCTTCTGAAAGGCAAAAATCCCTGCTCTTAAGCTAGCAGTTATCACAAGAGGACCTCTGGGGTGGGTGGTGGCAAACACAGGAAAGCGGCCCTGCGTCAGAGAGCTCCCTGGGTAAACAGGCACGGGGAGGGGACAGGAGAGCTTCACGCGGGCTGCGGAGTCTGATAAGCCAGATCTGCTGGTGAGCTTTTAGATTTCCAAAAAAAAAAAAAACACAGTATCAGAAAAGAGCAACAAGAAAAATGCCCCAAAAGGGGCAGCGAGAAAGGACCAGGGAGAGGGGAGCACGCCGGCGTGCACACCGGTGTGGCTGGCACGCAGCGGTCACGCACGCGCCTCCGAATCAGCATCATCCGGCCACGTCCAAACAGCATCGGAGAATCTCTCCCGGACCAAAAGCGTGAGTCAGTAGCTCCCCAAAACAGGAGGAAAATAACAGCTCTCGAGATAGTGCTGTGGTTTTTTCTCTCTCTTTTTTTCCCCACCAACSGAGTAAAAGAAAACCTGCACTCGGCCTTCCCGGCAACGGGTGCAAAGTTTGCAGAAGCTATGCCAGGAATTAGATTTATTTCTGGATTGATTTTAATGGGATCTTGAAATGCTGCTGTAATTTAAAGGTTCCCCCAGTTAAAGCTCAATGAAGTTAAGCCCCGTTCTCTGGAGAGGAGCCGGAGGCCGACCGTGGCTGGAGAGCGGAGTGTGACGTTTCATTTACACTCAAGACAATTCGTTTTCCTTGCCACCAAAATCCCACGTTAAGAGCGGGGACTAAGGGAAACGGTGYGATTTCACAAAGCGAGGCCAGGTCCTGCAAGCCCTTAGCAAACCCCTTTGCCTGGCGCAGCAAGACCCTCCGGCCAGGGTGGGAAAGCTCAGCAGCCCAACGCAGAGCGCAACCAGCAGGATTTAACATGTCAGACCCTGATTTCTCTCTTTTTTTCCTTTTTTTTTTTTAAGAAAAAAACAATTTACAACTCTCTGGCTAGCTGCAGGCTCCGCTCGACCTCGGCGATTCACCTACCTGCAGGCAGTTCAGGTCCTGCTGGGGAAAGTCTCCCCAGGGCTGGATCCCGGCTCCCGCGCGGCACCGCTGGGCTCGGGGCTCCTTGCGACCCACGAGGCAGAGTCACCCCACGAGTCACAGAGGCAGAAAGGGGCTGAGCAGCCCTGCGAAGCCACCTGCGAAGGCACTTGCTTAGCAATGGAGACGAGCTCCGCGAGCCGGGGGGTTACTAGGGGCTGACGTCAGGTCTAATAAGGTGCAAGTGCTGACGGAAACTTTTCCTGCCGCCGAAAGCGCCGCGGAGATTTCCTCGCGAGCTCGCTGGTGCTGAACACGCTTTCGCCCAAATCGTAACCTGCCCCTGCTCAGCATGCCACTCGTTTAAGTGGCCAGAGACCTATTTTCATGAAACTCCAAAGTGGCACATTTCTGACGTTTCAACCTCTCCATTAGAGTTGGTTGAAAGTAGCCAGGTTTTCGGAGTGGGCTGATGGATACACAAAAGCACAGAGAGATAAACTCTGTTTGCTTAAAAAAGTACACTACAAATACCCCCCAAAAATAAAAACAATCCCCCAGACCGCCCAGTGTGTTGGTATTGGGAGAAAAGGGACATTAAAAGCTTTGKGATTTCCACTTTTGCTTCTTTGAATAACCTCCAGCTAGCGGCAGCTTACTCCAGCAAGGGTAACGCTGYTGTCCAAAAAAGACAACAGGCTCCTTCGGGGGGCTAAAATCTGTTTTTCCCTCTCTCATTTGCTGGAGATCTCTGTAAAGTTACTTTTGCAGCCTGGGAAATAGTTCAATCCTAAGCAGGAACGGGTTGCTTGATGGCCAAACGCGGACCCTACTAAGCAAGAGATTAGAAATACCGCTGGGGGGTGGAGGGGGTCAACACCGCGGTGGGCCAACGCTTGAGCGAACCCGCGGTCCTTCCCCAGCCCCCCGTCTGTGCTGTGCCAGGAGCTGACTCGAGGCTTATTTGAAATCAGGAGTGACCTCCGGTGCAGGTTACCGAAATCCGTGCCGGCGGGAGCACCTGTGTGCGCGCAGGCATGTGCGTGGGGATTAGCGCGGCGGGGGCTGCTGCAGAGCGGGACGCGCTCGCGCTGCAGGAGCTGGTTAAAACGAGCTGGCGCGGGATGGGCCGCTGAGCTCCGTCCTGCTTCAGCGCTTTGCTTTGGCTTCCCCGACCCCTTTTTGAGCAGGATAACGTGGCTGAACCGAGCTTGCYCCGGAGCGAGCAAGCCGAAAGCCCTTCCAGCACAAACCGCTCTTTATTTCATGCGTGCAACGGCCCCATCCTGCCAGGCCTGGGCACTGCTCTCGGCCCCGGCTCCCCCTCTCCCAGCAGGGCTGTGGGAGCTGAGGCCRGAGCCTGCCCCAGGGCACCACCTCCAGCTGGGAAAACGCTGGAGAGGCCCCAATGGCTTTTACTGCCAGGCTCCTACATTCCCTGCTGCATCTTAGGAGGCTTCACCTCTTATGAGAACGCTCAGTTGAGCCCATATTAAACCAGCTGCTGTGCAGTAATATCTGACTTACGGTTCTGCCTAGTGCCGATAGCAGTCGTTTYGGGGCTCTAACAAGCTCGCAGATATCTTGCCTTTCCATAATTCCTCATGCAGAGCTATTCGGTGCTCTGTCTGCCAGCCCAGGGTCACTGCTGTTAAGGTCCACTGCTCTKCATCCCTCCAGCCCCATCCTCAGCATAAAGCTGCCATTGCCTCAGGCCCTCCCAGGCGCCTTCCGGAGTAATTGCAGCAGGATGACTCTGTTTGTGGTCAGCCCATGGGCAGAAGCCCCTCGGCAGCAGAGCTCGGGATGCTGCCGCTCTTTCTCCAGACTTCGTTGCAGCGTCCTTGGCCACTGCTGTCACCTCTGGCACATCAGATGCAATGAACCCCCAAGTACACCTTTTTTTCTTCCCAAAAAAATATGGCTAGAGAAGAGCCTAGGCAGGAGAACAGAGTTACATGTTCTTTGCCATGCAGCCGGCTACACGGGACACACTCAGCCCAGCAGCAGTTCTCTCTCTCCCAGCAATATTTTCTGCCCTGCTGAGGCTGGTATCTAATGGTTGTGGGCCAACAGAGAAGAAAGGTACTTGGGAGATGCCAGCAAAGCTGGCATCCAACAGACTTCTGGATTTTTTATTTTATTTTTAGCAATATTATTTTCTTCCCCTCATTTGAAGATTTTGCAGCAAGAGCAGCTGATGGCCTGGAAATAGTTTGAGTGAGGAGCTGGAGGCACACGTTCACACAGCCCAAGGGAGCGCCTCTAGGCTATAAACATAGTAAACAGGAAAAAACAGCACAACAAATAACAAGGCTGCCTTGGTCCTGTGAAGTGCCAGATGACAGACAGCTGTCTTGCCAATCCCCGTTTAATAAGCAGGGAAACTGAGGTGCGGAAGGGGCAAGCGGCTCACTCCCAGGTCAGCCAGCAGGTTTCTAACACCTTGAGGGCCTGCCCTGACTGCCTGCATCTTGCACGCACTCTGGCAAACTGGTTGCAGAGAGATGGAGATGCTTTCCAAGAGCGGAGAGGAAAAGGGGCAGGGGGGAAGAAAAGTCATGCTCTGCCACTTGACTCAATGCACATTAGGATGGAGAGAAGAAAGAGAGGACGATGCTCACTAGGGAGCACGGGCCCCTTCCCGTTGCTGCCCCACATCCCTGGTGGGTGGCAGAGGCTCTTCTGCGGTCACCCTGGGACGGTGCCCCACCTCACGCTTGGTGTGTTGGGGGCCCAGGAAGCACCAGGAGGAGACACGGCCCCAGCTCAGGGGAGGCTGGTTTCCAGCCTGGCTCCGATCACTGCACCGTGATGCTCASAGACATCTGCATCTTGCCCTAGTGCCTTCGTGCACCTTCCAAGGCTGCCTTTTGTCAAAAAAATAATGAAGTTGAGGTAAAATGGGCTCAAAGGGACTGTGCCCTCTGCCTTCAGTTCTTCTATTTTCTCCTCCGTGAAGTAGGAATTACCCTATAAGAACCATTCCCTGACACTGGGAGCTGGAGTAGCAGCCAGACATTTCCAGCCTAGCTACTCGTCTCCTCACCCTGCAACACAGCTGCAGAATCAGKCTCCCTTGCACATTGAAAAGCCACTCACATTTTAAAAGACAAGAGGACTGAGGAGCCTTTCCTTTTCCCCACCTACTTGCTGGGATTAGAGGCAGGGCCCAGAGTTTCCACCACAAGATTAAAGTAACATCACTAATCTCTTGAGCAAGGGAGCACTGGAAAACATTCACACCAAAGCACTGGAGAAGCTCAGCCCAGGGCTCAGCTGGCCAAAAGCTTCTGTTTACCATTCAGACAGAAAGAAATTAGGGAATCGGAATATTCTCAAAGAAAGAGAAGAAAAACTTCAAGGAAAATGAGCAAAAAGCAGCTCTGGATCAAAATAGATAAAATCAGCTACAGTAATACACCAGATCACAGCAGACAAACCTCCCCCTGCTCCTCAGGTTGCCCTAGGAGCTCACAGCTCCAACATGCTCCCTACCACAAAAACCAACCAACCAACCCCCAAAAACCTCTCCCTGCAGGCTATCTTCTTATCCAAAGGTAGAATGAGGCCAGTCTGGGTAGTCTGGGAACACCTGCAAGCAAGTGGCTGGAGAAGAAGGGGAGGGAAGTGTCCTTTGCAGAGGCTGTGCTTGTACTGGCCAGGAGCCAGGCCCCCAGTGCAGCACCTGCACAGCACAGCCCTGCGCGCRGGCTTGGCCCCTGTGCCACGCAGAGCAGCTCCTGCCGCTCGTGCTCACCCACCCCCTAGATCCGCACCGGTGCGCGAGCCTACGGAGGACGTGGTGAAATCCCGGGACTCGGACGGCTCTAACATCCACCTCTGGATCAGGAGAGGGGCTCCCTCCAGCAGGGCAAGTGGGACCTCAGGCTGGTGGGAYCCAATCCTTGATCCTAGCAGAGACCCGTGGGATTTCAGTGCAGAATCTGTTGTATGAGTTTCATTATTCACGCACTCTGCAATAAATGTGTTTTGCCCTTCCACCCTCCAAAGCTCATATACTTCTCTCCATTACTTGTACTTCAGCAAGACGCAGGGGCCTCCCCAGATTCCCCTGGCACTGTCGCGGTGAGGCTGCAGCTCTGCAACCAGAAATCCCACTTTGTCTAAGAGCAGAAGACATGCTGATGCTTTCCGGAGCCCTTTGCTAAGTGGACCATTTGCATCTGAAACATGTTATGTTATGGACTTCCACGGGGCATGTTCTTCCACGGGGAGGTGCAAGGAGGAGGTAGCAGGAGCAGCCCCCGCCGGGCTGGGTCCTTGCCCTCTGCCAGCTCGGATGAGTGGCCAGCACCATCTGTTTTGGAGGAAAGGCTCGCTGGGCAGAGCAAGGCACAGATGGTCCAACACCAGCAGCAGAGAGTGTTTAAGTTAATGACAGTCTCCATCGTGGCTTTTCACTTCAGTGGAGACCGAGCTGTTTCTTTACCTTTTAACCATGCAAAGAAAGCAGCCTTCAAACCCCTTCACCAGCAATCGCACCGGGGCTGCAGGGAGAGGGTGTCACCACCCTCCGTCCCAGTGGTGCGAGAGGCCGAAGGCTGCTCCAGGAGGAGCTCTGTTCCTCGCCCGGGCACAGTGGCCAACCTCYCTCGCACGAGCTGCCCTGGGAGCAGCCTGCTCCCCAGCTGTGACCTCGGGCATGAGGTCCTCAGCACACCAGCTAGAAAGCAGAGCTCTTATGCCTTTGCTTCRTGGGCAATAAACTGATGTGTGGAAAGACCACAGGGCAAATTCATCTCTACTCTGACTTCACCGCAGCTGAAGGGATGGCACCACGGAGGTGCAGGCAGTCCGCTACCAAACCAGGACCGTGGACGTGCTGGTCTGCGCTAGCACGCAGCAAGCTTCCCCCTTCAGAAAGAGGGTTTCTGCCCTCAAATTCATCCCAAAGATCTCACAGGGAATAGAATGAGCCTCCTTGCTTTTCCCCTTGTAGGACATCTATGTCAGAGCAAAACATATTTTGGATGTTACTCAGTGCAATTCAACTTGTCTGCAAAGAAATCGCTGTCTTTCTAAGGTATGTTTTATGCTCACTAGCTCCACAGCCTCTTTCTTTTTCCCTCTCCAGCTTCCTGCTGGTTCATAAAGAAGTCTCTCTCACCTTCTCTGAATTTTGGAGTGATATCACAACCTCAGATGTGTTTTTCTTGCTCTCAGGGTCCTATCAACCCCCTGCAGAGGAGCACAGGACAACCTATTGCCCTTATAGCTGTACTCACGGGGTGCAGCAGTGAGCTGCAATAAACAGATGCATCTGACAGCTCTTCAAATCCTTGATACAATCAAGATTGACAGAGCCTGAGACAGGCCTCCCCCTCCCCTTTTTCTTTCTCTCTCTCTCTCTTTTTTCCAAAAAAAAAAAAAAAAAAAACTTTTATTCCCAGTGGCCAAGAACATTTAGTCTGGCCGGGAAAAGGAAATCACATTACAGAATTACGGTTCATTTAGCAAGTCCCACTGGAAGCCCTGCAATAACCACTGGCTTCCTAACAGGATTAGCCAGTGTCTGAACCTCCCGATCTCACTGCAGTCGTCTCCACTCCCCACAACAGGCTTAGGGACCCCAGAAAACCCCAAGCAGCTGCAGAATCCCAAAATGCAAGTGAACACAAAGAACAGAGATTCAGGGGACCCAACACAAGGGGCTTCCTCTGTATGGATAGAGGTACTGTTACTAGGGGTTTCAGCAGACTTTAGACCAGGTAGGTGTCTCTGCCTGGCTCGAATTACAAATCCCACTTTGCTTTGCTTTGCTGTCTTGGTCTATTCCAGCCTAATGGCTCATCTCACTCAATGGAGTGTGCTGCGTCCCATGAGGGGTCTCGGGATATAAACCTCAAAAACACAAACGAGACATTGGACTAAGGAAGTTCTGCTACAGCGTTAAATAGGACATACTGTCTGCTGCACCCAGACTCTTCAGTGCGCTCTCGCAGCCTCTTTCATGGTGCTAAGGTGCTACCAAACCATCCATGTGTGTTGGTTGAGGCTCCTCCTGACTGAAGTCTTTGAGTTGAATGAACGTGGAGTTTTCCAGTTTGCATTGCATTGCAAGGCTGCCTGTTTACTGGGAGCAGCTCTCTACTCATTATGTGGCTAGGAGGTTTCAGAAAAAGATGATTAAGAGGAGGAGGAGGTCAGGAAAGAAGCCACATTATGTGGGGCCAGTGGAACAGCCAAGATCATTGTTTAGATCCAGTTTTGTCTTCGGCAGTGCTGAAATCTCATCACTTCTCCCATCCCTCTCCCACTCAGTAAAAAGGAAGAGGTGGTGAAAGGATAATAAATTAGACGTGCAGGGCAAATGGAAACATCTCTACTATTTCACAGGAGCTGAACAGCTGCCTCTCACCACAAACCAGTTCCCAACATTTCATTAACGCAGCGGTTTATACACAGAGAGAAAGCAAATGCTGTCCCCACCCGAAGCAGGCAGGAGTGGCAGGCTGGCGATGGCAAAGCCAGCTTTTCCAACACAGCGAGCATGTTTCCAACACAACTTGCTGCCTGCTTGGCACAGCAGCCCAACCCAAGGGAGGGAAACAGTGGCAGGAACATTACAAAATAATTCTGCATAAAAGAACTAATTAAGACCACATGAACTGTCTCAGTGGTATCTCTAGAAGTGTTTATCTGCACCTCTGGAAAAAAGTGAAGACAGCAAAATCCCAGCAGAATTTGCATTTCTGCCTTCCTGTGCAGCACAGAGAGCCAGCACAGCCCCACGGGCCCTGTGCCTTGCACCAGCTGGATGCAAGGCATTTGCATGGCAGGGTTGAAGGCAGTCGCACAAAGAGCTGCTAGGCAGCAGCATGAGGAGGGATAAGCCTGTGCTCAAGAGACACTGCTGCAAAAGCCTGCCAGGCTTCTCAGGGACACAGTTACACACTTTCAGACTCAGGAAGAGTGGAGAAAGCTGTTTTCTGCAATGGTTATAACCATGCAGTGACTTCTGCAGACAGCGGAAGAGCTTTCTGGGGTTAAGTGGGCATAAGTGACATGAACCAGCCCTTGCCTTTCACCAGCTTCTTGGTTTGCTTGGGCTGTGTTCCAGCCACTGCCTTACCCATTAGCCCCACATCGGTGTAGGGGAAGGTTCATCATTCCTGACTCACGCTGACCTCTGTAGTGAAGGAGCACTGTAGACATACAGATCCAGCCAAGGTCTCGGGCCCAGCTCTGCTGTGGTCCCTCCCCAGTGAGCAGTGGGCATGGGCACTCCTGGAGAACATTGGAGCCTGCCTTCATTCAGCCCCAGTTGCCCTCTGGAGATGCCCCTCTCCTCACTGACAACACAAGGAGCCAAAAGCATCAGCTCCAAACTTCAGTGCTTAGAGCAAGGTGGGACAACTGAGGAGCATCATTACTGCCAGCGAAGGAAAGGCCAAGTAGAGTTGTTTTCTTTTTCGGGAGAGCGCTACATCCCTGTCCCCGTAGCTCCCACGTCATTCTAACTCCGCAAGCAGATCTCTTTCCTTCATTAGCGAGACTTTTGGGTACAAGTGAAGGGACTCCAYGGCCTTCACACAGCTGCTAATGAAGCTGTGTGGGCAGGGGTTAAGTGGTAWGGGTCAGAGCAGAGCTCGAAAGAAGCAGGCAGGGGTTCGTGCTCGGTGACTTGATGATGCTCCAAGGAAGGTGCAGGGGAACTCATGGGTTTTGCATCACTTGCCATGGAGACAAGGTGCAGGGTGAAGGTAGAAGTGCTGGGAAGAAAGGAGGGAGGGATGATGCAGAACCAAGAGTAGGAAAAGTTTTTCTCATGCACGCACTGTATAATTCAGTTTGCAGTTTGTATAATTCAGTTTTCATTGAGGCTAAGAATTGGGTAAGAGGCCAAAAGGAACGAGGCGTTTATACGGCTAATGAGGATACATGSCCTGTAATCAGCCCTGCTGATGAGAGAGCCTAAGGAGGGTTGTAAACTCCCGCCCTTGGACTTTAATCTCTGATTATTGAGAATATGAGGGGATCCTCGCTGGGGGAGGGGGATGACAAATGATCTCCTCCTTGGGCTTTGAGCATCTATACTGCTCTCACAGCCTGGCCCTGGCTTGCAGACAGTAATGGCCCCTGCAAGCCTGGSTCTGCCTCTGGGCAGTTTGTGTGTCCTGAGTACCAGAAAGCTGGTGCAAAGGGTGTGCAGGGACTGCCTGCCTCTTTCGMCAGCTCTAGGGCAAAATTATTCTTCCTCCCTCAGTGCACAAATTGCAGTCGTGCCAGTCACCGTGGCCTTTGGAAGTGTTTTTCTCTTTTTGGCCGCAGCCTGAGTTTGAACAGATGTGCAAGTGCTCTGGCTTCCTCTGGCCCTTCTGCTGGGACCCCCTGAGCAACATCGGCCTTCCCAGCACTGCTCCCTGACACAGCTATGCAGGGCAGAAACATTGTTTTGAAGCCGGATACGAACAAACATGCCCTTTTAATGTGCCCCGTGTGGCCTCCCAGAGCACTGACCACACCAGAGGCGAGATACCATGCTTGACCCAGGAGATCAGGATGGCAGTGAGTCTTGGAGATACACCCAGAAAGAAGAAAGAAGCGGGAGTGATATTCCTTTGCATTTATCCCTGGTGCCGTGACGTCTGTTACTGCCRCAGAAGTGACCTCACCAGCTTTACATTTTTCAAGATAGCATTTGGAGATGGGTTAAAGGCCAAGAAATTGTGCCTATAAAGAAAGTGCCAGGAACTGAATGGACTTTGCATGCAGAAGATGAAAAAAAATGCTAATATATGTCTTTCACGTGCACTGTAGTTCAAATGAGTACGAATTTGGGGAAGTCTTATGATTGTTTCTGAGCAAAGCAAGGAGAACTATGTTTAACAAACCTCAGCCACAGAATCCATAAATCACAGTAAGAAGAAGTTACCACCAGTGTCTTGGTCTGTGACTGTGGGTAGAACATGTCACTGATGAATGCCTCGGGTTTCCTATCTTTCAGGTGTAATAATCCTCCACAGTGGCTCCAAAAAAGGCACTGCCTATAGCGAGAGACACCAGGGCACCTTTTCTCTCCTTTGATGCCTSTAAGAGTTTTGGTTTCCTTCTTCCTGAGCTGAAAGTGATGTTGGCTCCTTGGAAGTCACTTTTGCTCCTTGCAGAACAACCACAGAGAAAAGAGCAGTACTCAGTCTTGGAACTGCTTTAAGAGCGCAAGGAACAGACTGGACATGAGGAGACAGCTTTTCTCATGGTCTTGGCTAGCACGTGTTGTTGTATTTTAGATTAGCAAACGGGTCCAGGTGATGTACGGTTAGCAGGGAGATCCTAGAGGACCTGTCCTTCTCCTGTTGCATAGAGCAGTGGGATCCTGCCCCGCRTCATGGCCATGTAGCTCTACACCTTCCCCTGCTTCCCTCCTGTCTAGATCTAGACTGTCTGCTCTATACACCTGCAGATACACAACGGCCCAGATCAGCTGCAGAGCTTCCCCCCATCCTCTTTTATATTTTTCTCTCTCTTTTTGTTTGTTTGTTTTGCCATCCAAGCAGCATCAGAAGCAACAGGGTCTGGCAGCCAAAACTTCCCTAGGGAAGAAGTTCTTGYGTCCAGCAGCCAAGTCAGGAGACTCTGGAAAGTTGCTCTGAGCCTGTCTCATCTCACTACTTGACATATCATCGCTGTCCATTTCACTTCCCAAGGAAATCTGATTTGTTCCAAAGTTTATAGTTTCAGTGACCTAATCCCTGCATAGTTGTTCCTGTTTCCCTTTAATTTACTGCCACAGCTCGTATTAATTGATGTATTGCAGAGGGCTTGAGCCAGGCTAATTGTTTTAAAAAAAGAAAAAAAAAGAACAAAAAGGGAGATGTGAGTCCCCTTAGTGGATCGCAGAGGTATTTGAATGGGGAAACAGCAGCTGCCAGAAAGCAGTGATAGCTCCAAACAGAAACAACCACCCAGAGAGGTGGAGGCTCTCCAGGCTACAGCTTGTGACATGCCAACGCACAAACTACATACAGAAATGTCTTCCCTGGGGTGACTTGGAGGAAAAAGGCAAGGTGTCGGGGAGAGGAGGGCTGTGCCTTCGTCCTCCCTTCTCTGCTGGGGCTGCTTTCATTCCTTTCGCTCTCTGCTTTCCTGAGGCCAGCAGAGATGAACAGGGCACTCCTGAGTGAGCTCAAAAGCAGAAAGGAATCACACAGGGTAGAGAGATGGGGATGGGTTGCCCAGGAGGAATTGCAGGACAGTGCCCAAGCAAGCAGGAATGGACCTAGGAAAGCCACAGCTCAGTTGGAGGTGGAAATAGCAGGGGATGTGAGGGGCAACAAGGGCTCTTCTAAGCACATGGGTAGCAAGATGAAGGTAAAAGGAAATAGGGCCGTGCTGCTCAGTGGGACAGAGTGCCTCACGGCCAAGGACACAGAAGAGACTGAGATACTCAGTGCTCTTTTTGCCTCAGTTTTCTCCGGGCTGTGCTCAGGCTCTCCAGGTCCCYGTGTCTAGCAGCACAGTTTGGGGAGTGAAGCATTACCTGCAGTAGAGGAAGATGCAGTCAGGGAGCATTTTCATCAGTTAGACATCCCACATGACATGGGATGCATCAGAGGGTGCTGAGGAAGCCAACTGATGTCACTGTGAGGCCATTCTCTATCTCTGGAAGAGCATGGGGATGAGAGAAGTCTCCTGAAGGAGGATCAAGGGAACTACAAGCTGATCATCCTGCCCACAGTCCCCAGGAAGGTGATGGAGCAAACCTCGCTGGAAGCCATTTCCACCCACATGGTTGGCAAGAAGGACATTGGGAACAGCCTGTTAGACAACAAGTTGAGCCAATGTTCAGCTTGTCCAATACCAACTGCTTACTGGCTATATTAGTAAAAACACAGCCAGCAGGGCAATGGAAGGGATTCTTCCCCTCTATTCAGCACTTGCAAGACTGCATCTAGTGAACTGTGTCCAGTAGTGGGCTTCCCACGACAAGACAGACATGGATGCACTGAAGCAAGTCCTGTGGATGCCACCAAGATGGCCAGGAGTTGGAGTGCACAATGCACAAGGAGGGGCTGCAGGAGCTGAGTTCCTTCAGCCTAAAGAAGAAAAGAGGAAGAAGAGACCTAATTGCTGTCTATAACTACCTAGATGGAAGTTGAAGAGAAGACAGGGAGTCTCTTTTCAGAGGTGACAAGGGAAAGGATGAGAGGCAACAGCATAAGTTGGAAGACAGGAAATTCTGACTCAATATAAGAAAGAAAAAGTGATCAAACACAGGATCAAGGGCTGAAGAACATCATAGGATTTCCATTCCTGGAGATATACACAACTCAACTGGTAATAGGCCTGAGCAATCTCCTCTAATTGGCCCTGCTTTGCCCAAGGAGCGCTTGTGCTGCAGGTGGATGGGGAAGGATGCAAGGCAGAGCACAGAGCTTGCCTGTATACACTAGTTTTCTGGGTATTTCACAATTAGTTTTGCTGTTTGTGTTTGAGCAGATGCCAACAGAGAAATACGTGGAAGAGGAGAAGGAGAATAGGCTTCAGCTCAGATAGCAGATAGCTCCAGCCAGCTGGACCACACAGTGTTTCTGGTCTCTAATGTGCAATGCAGTTCTCTGGGGCATAAAGCAGACATGCTTCTGGGGGAGAGCTGAGGCATCAAGAGCTAAGCAAGATCCCACAGCAGTGYGTAGCAAATTGAGGAAGGAAGTCCATATCTCCTCCAAATTTCCATAATACACACACCATCTACTAGTCCTTCCTTCCATCCAAGGTCCCTACTGTACTTGCTGCATCTCTCCATGGGGAAAGACAAGGCCGGGGCCAACYGGCAGCAGAGAGTCAAACTGACTCTTTTCTGGGGAGCACTGCAGCCTGGGGCACTGAGGAGCAGAAGCTACACGTGGCTGCTGGTGGAGAGTGTTTCAGACAAAGGGATGCAGGGAGGGATGCAAAGCCCCAGGCTCATACCAGGACCTCTTTAYGGCAGCTTTTCATGAAGCAAGGTGGCCTGTAGGAGGTCACTACAGACCGTCATCACATGCACATACCCCTTCGTGTGCATGCACACACAGCCTGTCTCAGGTTTGACTTGCCCCCTGTGCCACTCCATCGCGAGAGCTGGCAAATCCGAGCTATGCAGCCCGTAATATCTCACCACCACGATTCTTGAATGGCCACAAGCTGCAACTCCTTCAACAGGCTGCAGCAAAGACCTCCCTCCCAGCACAGCGAGCTTTCTGTACGCTTGCTTTCCAAAAAAGCAGAGGCTACYTCATCTCAGCCACACGCTCAGGGTCTTCTCCACAGTCACACAACACGCTGGCAGCCCCAGGGGAGCGGAGCCAAGTTCCTGTGGATCCCTGAGGCTCTCTGAACCATGCCAACTTCCTATTAAAGATTTCCGGAAAATAAACTTGTTCCTTATTGTTTTTGAGACAAACTAGAGCCCCCGCTTTACTATAAATCAGCACAGACTTTCAGCATGGCTCTGACTGAGAGGTTGATTTATTCGGGAGCAACACAGGGAGTTTCCAGATTAACACTAATTGCTCTTCCAAATTACTTAATAGTTTAAATTGCAGTCCTCTCTTTGGAAATCATCTCAGACAGTTCAATAAAAAAAAGTATTGTTGAAGAGATAACTGCAAATTGATAAAGTCTTTGAGACAAGGCTAATATCAATGCTGTCTGGCAAATTTATTCGTCTGAAACAACAAGGAAAGGATAAACACTCTTGTCTCGATCAGTGAGGAAGATACTGCTTGCTACCGAGTTACTCAATCTCTTCTTTTGGAGACAATCTTACTATTTGGAGAGAGCTACGAGGCTGTTGAAACAAGCTGGCTGTAATGACTGAGAACAAATAGCACCAGCCTTTTCCTCGGAGAGCAGAGACTGAATTAAAAAAAAATACTGTGAACACCTGCACTGGTTAAAACAGCAACTTGACCTTTGCTGGGGAGTCAGCAGGGCCAGCGGGGAGATGCCAGGCGAGCTCCCGGTCGGGCGGCGGGTGCTCTCCTCCCGGGGGCCGGGAGAGGGGCCGCCGCCGCGGGACGGCAGCGGACACGGGCGCTCCACACCGCCGGCGGTCCCGGCACTCGGTCCCGGCACAGCCGGGCTGCCTGCGCTCACCGCCGCGGCGCTCCTGCAGGGCTTAAATTGTCACCCRGGAGGGAAGGGGAAAACTTGTTTCATTTTGGCCGCTTCCCAATTTCCCACCCCCTCCGGGGGCACAAGATGCAATGTCGCTCGCAGGGGAGAGCCAGGGAAGGAGGAGGGAGCGGGGCCTGGGTTAAAAGGCATGCAAGGGAAGGCTGGCGGCACGTGTGCGGGGCTCGGATGGCCCTGGGGGCCCTGCGGGCATCTGCTGTGCCGGATGCGGCACGGATGCAACACGGACCCRCTCTCCCCGCGAGCGCACAGCAGCCCCGCTCGCGCGGCTTCCGGGAGCTGCAACAAATTGCGAACCAGAACAGATGCAGGGGAGAGTTTCTTGTTTCCTCTATATTTTTTAACAATTTTTGAGCTTTTGGCCAGAGYGTGTTTCAAGAACCGGGTGTTTTCTCACCCCAGCTGATGGCCACCGGGTCAGATGTTCTGACCCACTTGCCTGTAACACGAATCCACGTGGCACTGGGGTGCCAGCAGCCCGGAAGCCACAACACAGGGCTTCAAGGGCACCCGGCAGCAGATGGGCCAGGAGCCCTAGGGCAGGTGTCATGCAGAAAAGCTGTGTCAAGAAGCTCCACGGTGGGTCAGGAGGGGGCTCAAATCCAACCCGCATTCAAAGAGAAGGCAAAAAACCATCGCCTCCTTCCCCGGAGCGCGGTTAGGAAGCGAGGGGGTTACCGAGAGCAGCTGCCCAACTCAGTGCCAGGAGTCACAGAGATTTGAGAGAAAGCCTGGCTGATGGATGCCATCTGCTCCTGGCACCCTGTGTCACTGCCAGAGACTAAAAGCATGTGAGTGCATGGAAAAACAAAGTGCAACAAGCCCTCCTCCACGCCGGGCATGGTCTGAAAGGGGCCAGCAGCGCTCGGAGACCTGCTGGGCTGGCTCTGCTGCTCGGGCCCTGCACGGTGCCGCCAAGGGCGGAGGTCGGGAGCAGCCGGGGCACGGCTGGGCAGCGAGAGGAGGGAGCGCGCGGTCTGCTCTGACACGCCGGCCAAGCTGCTGAGCCTTTGCTGGGCTTAAAGGGCGATGAAACGCTGCCCGCATCTCGCCCACGCCCGTGACCTCACAGCCTTGGATCTGGCCCTGCTGTCTGTTTCCGAAGGTTTCGGTGCCCAGCRAGGCTGGAGGAAATAGAAGGAGGGACAGGGAGGGAGCAGATCCCCCCCAGGCCTCTGGGGCAGCCTGGTCTGATTCGCGTGTTCCTGGGGAACTGCTTTGGCAGAGAAGTGAGGAGGCTCCTCTTTCTGCAGGACAGGCTCGTTCCTTCTTGCTGAAGAGATCCCGCTCCTGCAGTGTTTGAAGAAGGCCCTCTGCTCCTCCTCCTCCCTCCTTTTCAGCCCCCCCGGGGCTCCAAGCTTTCCAGCACCAGCCTTGCTCACGCAGTGGGGGTGGCCGGGCCACCCAGCAGCCCGTTTCTGCTGGGCGAGGACAGCTCCAGCCCGGAGGACGTTGGTCCTTCCTGCTGCCACCCAAGGGCGCACTGAAGGTGTCGGTTGTCTAGGCCACCGCTGCAGAAATACGGATGCGGAGAGATCAGCTCAGGCAGGCCAGGGAGAGACACGTCCTCTCCTCGGGACTTGCGGAAGCTCCTGGGGCTGTTGCCAAGGGACTGAGGTGGCGACGGAGGTGGCTGAGCCCGCGCTAAAGGGCAGTGGCACCACGGCCCGGCAGGGCTGCAGCTTTGATGAACCCCTCCAGCGGCGGGCGGCAGCGGCGGCGGGATCCGGCCCCAGCCCTCCCTCGCCTCGCCTCCTTCGGGAAGGCGTCCAAGCGAGCCGTCTTCAAGAAGCAGCCAATTAAGAGAAGAAATGGGCAAACCGCAAGCTACGGCGCAGATGCTCGGCTGCTACGTCTGTGCTCTTCCTTCAAAGTCAAGGGCCCGGCACAGGACTGATGCTCTGGGAAAAGCAGCCGGTTTTCCTCGCCTRTGTCCCAGCCCCCCTCTGAACATAGGAGAAGCAAAGCCCTTAAAAAAAAGTCTCATTCATCATTCATCCTCTGTTTGTTTTCTGCACTCCGCTAAGCTCAAACAAGCAAAACAGATTAGCTGGTCTCATTTGTTTCCTAGTTAATTACACCTCTTTGTCGCTGATGTAATATTTCAAGATTTGGGTTGCTAAGGATAAAAATCCACCTTCCCCCTCCCACACCCACCTTGGCTTTTCATTCCCATAATGAAAAACCCCAGATGGGCTTTGCAAAAGTCTAATTATTGAGGAATTCAAAACTCTTAATTCAGAAGCTGCCAAAGATTGTTCAGGTTGTCAAAACCAGATGGACTTCTGCTCTAGCTTTTGATCATTTCTACAAGCACATCCCTGTAAAAGGAGAGAGATAAGGGCCCCGCATCTGCAGGCACACGCGGCCCCAGATAACTCCAGTCCTACACGTACAGGATTGCTTCAGCATCAATAGGACTTCCCAGGAAGCCAGCGCAGCTGCAGGCGGCAGCAGTTGCAGGATGAAGTCCTTGCTTTAGGAAGGAATCAACGCCTCCCCGCATTAGCTATTCCACAGGCTTGAGATGCCTTTCGTTTAGCTGCTTGCCTTTCTTAAAAAGGCACCCGCTACAGGGCTTTTGTGCTCCACGGCACTTTACAAATGCTAACTTGTGCCTGAGAGTTATTGCAGTTAATCAACATGGGGTCTCCAGGGCAACAAGCATGACCAACCTGTCAAGCATATTAAAAACTGAAGGGCCCGAAAGAATAGCAAGATTGACACGGGAGGGATTAGAAGAGCCTTCAAGTCTTCAGAGTGCTCCTACAGCCCCCTAGGTTGTCTGGCCAGCGACTCGCTGAGRGGCTGAACCAAGTGCAGATGGATGGACCCAGCACACACCTCTGGGCCCCCAAGGAGAGGGAAGAGCAGCCAGGACAAGGAAGCCGAGAGCAGGAGACCTCCTACTCCAGCCCTTCATGCCAAGTGCTTCCTTCATCCGAGCGTAAGCAACAGCCGCAGGGACCACCACATGCTTGTCAACCTGGAAAGCAACCGGGCAGCCCAAATAGCAGTGCTATACATGCATACGTTGGCATAACGCACGTGCTGGTGTGTGTTGGGCAGGGGGGCACATCGCTCACCTCCACCAGCCCAGCCCCATGCTGCCCAGCGTGGGGAGCTGCAGCGTGAAGCAGACACYGTAACTCCATCATGTGCCGCTGAAGCAATGCCGACGGCAGTGACCAGCCCCGCACACAAGCGCCAAGCTTATGCCCAACGGGTGTGAAGAGCGAAGCACCCGAAGGGTTGAAGGTGGCAAGTGATCACGTACACCATGACCGCTGGGCTACAGGAATCGTAGGGGATAGAAGAGGTGGGGAAAACACTGAACCATCAAGATCCCATCTTTCTCTCTGAAGGGAGTGCATTAGCAGTAGCGTCATTTAGCAAATACAGTTAGCTTTAAGCAGTTTGATATATCTGTGCAATAGAAGTATGTACTTAGCAGTGTTTACAGTGTCTCCACTGCTGTCCTCTGCAGCCTTGCTTTGATCACACAACACAACCCTTTCTGCTGCAATGCTCCATCCTCCTGATACTCTAGGCAGCCCCCAACATGTGGCATTGCACCTCCGAGCCTGGGCTGCGTAATCCTAACCGATAAGAACAGGGCATGGAGAAAGCCCTGGCCAGGCTCTCAGAGCCAAGCAGCTCAGCTGGTACCCTGAAGGGTGCAGGGCACCGCGATACTCGTTCCGGGGCGATGGTGTGGCTCTTCCTCACAAGACACGGAGGCAGGAGACTCACCAGCCTCACAGGGATCAGTGACACTGTTCGATATCATGTTCATCGGGCAGGAGGCCAAGTGTTGGGGCACGGCAATGATCTCCATGTGCTCTTTTTCCCACATGGGCAATGCTTTCGCATAGAGGTGCCAGGAATCTAGCAGTCCTTTAGCCCCCAGGGCAGCTGCGTGGCACAGCTCTCGGGGAATGGGCTGTTAGCCGGCCCGCACAAATCCCTGCTGCTTTCAAGCAGCCTTYGGGAGATTGCATCCTGCAGGTATTTCCAAAGCGGTCCGATAAGTCAGGCAGAGACTGGTCTGAAAGAACATGACTTCAGGATAGGAGGGGACAGGATCAAAAACCAGGTAACAAATCAGACCAAATCAACCCTGCACAAAGCGGAGAAGATAGAGTCCAAGGAGGACGGCTGACTGCCAAGAGCTCTACTAAGACTTCTCACACTGTTCGGGAAGAGGTTTTTGTATCATGCTGCAGAGTGCCATGGGGAACAGTCCACATGCTTAGTGGCCTGCATGGACCTTCAGACACATCCGTCAGTCTGGGCCATTCACAGCACGGTTCAAGAACCAGCAAAATAATTACAAGCCACTATGGAAATGCTGCAGTTCTTTGAACTGAAGTTGATGCTCTCCTTGCCAAGCTCCACTGTCTATGTTTAGCTGTATGACGTGATGAGGATCACAGTAGAGAGGCGAGGAGACAACCCAGACCCCTGGAGTCTCTTGGACAACCAGGACTGGAGTCCTCTGTCCTGAGCACAGCCCAAAGGAGTTACCTTCTCGATTAGGTGGTCTGAGTCAACAGATTTGCTCCATCCAAGGCAAGAGGTTTGGAGATCAACTCCAGAGCTTGAGCCTTCAAGGCTGGTTAGAGCCTCCCAAGGGAGCTAGGGCCACCACAGAGGGGAAAGGACCCCCATGCCCGTCACTGCAGCCCGAACRGACCTGCCCTCCCTGGCACGTGCAGCAGGAAAGCCACGTCCTGAACAGACCGCAGCACTCCCATCGGCAGGCCTGGAAACCTCCCAGCTAGGTCAGGGCTSAAGACACTCGCTCCACCCTCGCCACGTAGAGAGGACAGGGAGCCCGAGAGCCTCCCACCGGCATGGCGAACCCTTTCCAGCCCGGTGGCCGGCGCACGTGGCCGAGAGCGCCCTGCCGCCGCGGCGTGCCCCGAGCGGCCGCGCACCGACTTCCCGCGAGCCGGCAGCG
>NW_028185350.1:153642-157763 GCF_003343005.1 Rhea americana | reverse complement strand
GGGAAAGTTCGGGACGGCCGCGCGGCTCCTGCCAAGGTCACCTGCCACCGGCGGCTGGGAAGCAGCGGAGGAAAAAAGTAAAATATTTTTTTAAAAAATCCAATTTATCACTTGAGCAGTAGTCAAAGGAACGCAGCCGGGCGCCCGGCCGGTGCGACAGCCGGCGATGCTGCGGGCGCCAGGATGCAACCACCTCCCCAGCGCGGGCGCCGGGCGAGCGCGGCGGAGCAAGCGGCAGCGCCGGAGGGGACGCCGGAGGGGCTCGCTGCACGGGCTGCTCCCGGGGGGCTGCGGCTCGCCGGACCCCCCCTCCCCGCTGCCCCTGCGTGTTTCCTCAGGCCACCTACGAGGCGAGGGAGAACAGAAGGGAGCGGCGGTTTCCTCGCCACGGCCTCCGCGCCCGCCTGCCCAGTGGTTAAGCAGCGTTCAGGCTGGAGCCTCGCAAGTGAAACCACCCCCCCGCCCCGAGCGGCCGAGGAAGGACGCGTTGCTGCTAGCACGAGGCGGCCTGCAAACCCAGCCGCAAAATGTTATTACCCTGCGGATTTGCAGCCCTGAAAATAGAAGCCTGCAAGTGAAACCCAACCTGCCGCCGCCGCGGCCCCGTGCCAGGAGCATGCAGGGCCGGGCGGCACAGGGTGTGCTGGCACGGCACGGCCCGGCACGGCTCGGCACGGCACAGCCCGCGGCAGCCTGGCGGGGCGCGGGCGAGCGGAGGCTGCGGGGGCGCGCGGGGCTCCTCCCGGCCGTGGAGCGGGCACCCCAGGGTGCCGCCACCCGCGGCGCCGTGGAAATAGAAGCGAGGGGAAAGCAAGCAAGAGCGCCGAGCGCCCGCGCCGGGCTGCGGAGGAAGCCCGGCACTTGAGCTCGTGCTGTGCTCCGCGCGGTTCTTCTTCGCCGGCGCGCGGCCCCGAGCTCGGCGGGTGCTGGGAGCTGCTGCTACGGCTTCAATTAGTGCCTCCGTCCCTGGCGCGCCAGGGCCGTTGCTGCCCAGTTACACACCAGTGCCGACCAGCAGCAAATCCAGGCTGCTCCTGGTTTACACTCGTGGCACCACTTAYTGCAAAGGCACAAGATACGGTGACACCTCGGTGCAGCAGGCAGGACCGTGGTGCCACCAGAGCCACGCAGYGAAGCCGCCGGGAGCCGGGCAGGGTGTCAGCGCCGGGCGGGCTGCCGCTGGCCAGCGGCTGCAGCCCGCTCCTTGCTCCCAAACCCTCTGTTTTGGGGACAGGCTTGGTTGCTTCTCCCATGCAAACAGCCTGGAGAGAGGAATAAGAGGGGTGGGAAGGGGCCGGGCAGCCGGAGCCATGAGGGAGTGCAGCCCCCCCCCCCCCATTTTGAGATGCTCGGGTGGCCCGAAAAAAAAGTAGCCGGTCCCCCCTGCCCGTCCCCGGCGTCTCGCAGCGCCGGTTCGGCCAAGCTCCGTCTTCCTCCTTCCCCGGCCGGGCGCCGAACCCGGAGCGGCGTCCCGAGGGAAAAGAGCCCGAGGCTGGTCCCAGCCCCCCCCCCGGGAGAGGCAGAGCAGCACGAGCCCCGGTGCAATCGTTTGCAAAGTTTTTATTGGCATAAATAATTCATACACCGTCACCTCACCAAACACTGCACACGAAAAGAAAGAGAAAGAGAAAGAAAAAGGAAGGAAGGAAGGAAGAGAGAAAAAAAGAAAAACCACGGGAACACATGGCTAACCGTTTCGGCAGGTCACAGCGCTTCGCACTCAGTCAGACAGCGGAAATTATAAATACTTTCTTAAAGTGTAGAAAACGTTATAAATGTTACTGTACAAATTTACATCGGGGAGATCCATCATGCCTTTCTCAGGGTTTTTTTTTGTTGTTGTTTTTTTTTGTTTGTGTGTGTGTGTGTGTGGTTCTTTCTTTTTTTGCACCAGAATCAACCGTTCTTTTCC
The DNA here is from genome assembly GCF_003343005.1 of Rhea americana. Taxonomy (NCBI): domain Eukaryota; kingdom Metazoa; phylum Chordata; class Aves; order Rheiformes; family Rheidae; genus Rhea; species Rhea americana. The sequence continues at coordinate 155,851 of NW_028185350.1, read as the reverse complement.
AGTGACAAGAATTTTGCAACAACCACAACAAAAAAAATATATATATATTTATGTATATATTTATAAAAAGAAAACAGAAAGAGGAAAACAGAAATTAAAAGCAGCTCATTCTGCAGCRGTCAGAACTAACACAGAGAAAACAAAGCAGGCCATCGAGTTTAGATTGAAACTGTACAGGATTTAGAGCTTGTTATATATGTATATATCTATATACATACATATAGAGATATGTATATATATTTATATATACCTTATGTACAAGAAAATGTAACAGCATACTTTACAGGGACTGGAAACTCAAAAGGCTTTTGCAGCGCACAAAGCTTCCCCAAGAATCACCATCGGCAAATAAAGAAATAAATAAATAGAAATAAATAAGAATAAATAACCAGCGAGGAGGAGGAGGAGGAGGAGGAGGCCGCGGCTCGGACGGCGGCTGGGCGCCGACGCGCTCCCCCGGCAGTGCCGGCCCCGGCGCAGCGGCTGCCGAGGCGCTGCGCGGCTCCTCCGAAGCGCGGACACCGCTTCCCGGGTGCCGTACGTCTCAAATCCAGTGTGTAGCTACTTTGCTTCATCGGGGCTCCTGCTGCGGTCGAGGGAGCGTTGGATGGAAACAGCTGGGGCCGGACGTAGCCCGCGACGCCCCGTTAAATTCTGTGGTTGCCCCAGGCTTAGCTAGAACTGGGGAACGGAGATTCACGCGGGATCGTGGCCCCGTGCAGCCAAAACCGCTCGGAAGGTGCTCAGAAGAGCAGGGGAAAGGTGGGTACGGAAAGAAACGGGATTGCAAGATAGGAGCGAGCAGCCAAAGGGGGCTACGGTGCTTTGGGGCCACAAAACACACTTCTCCTCACCGGGGAGAGGTGACGACCCCTCCGCGCTGGAATCTGCTGCTCGGTCCCTGCCGCGGGTTACTAGTGAGCACGGAGACCTCGGAAAACCTCCAACGGCAGCAAGGGCGGGATGGGGGGACCTCGGGGAAGAGCCTCAGCGGGCAGCCATAGCAACCGAGCAGCCACCAGCTCGAGGACGGGACCAGGAGAGCATCGCCGGCGCCRTGCTAGAGGCCTCCAGGTCCTGCTGACTCTCAAAATCCCTCTCTGAAGAGTCTCCTGSTCTTATAAGCATCCTCTGCTCGGAAACACCGGCGCCCTACAAAAGCCCGTCGCAGCGTGGRACCACCGCCCCGCATCTCCACTCCAATAACATTCAGAGTTCCCATGCAATATCCACGGGCCCCAGGTCGAGGCGGACTAAGCTCTCAACCCCGCTAGCRGCCAGGAGAGCGGCTAGCGCGGATCCACCTCTAAACCAGCGACGGCCCCTGCGAGGGCAATTTGGGCCCGTCCCCTGCGAAAGAAGCTGCGGCTTGAAACACCTCTGCTCGGAGACGGCCTCCGCTCGCGCAATAACCCACGTCTCTCCTGCAGCTCGTGCAGCTGAACGGAGCAACCGGCTGAACCTTCCTGCTCCGCCGGATCTCCGGTTGGAGCGCATTGCGGAGAGCGGTTTTTTCCCCGCGTTCTCTCCGGGCTGGAGGACCGGATATTTTTAAACCGGGAAAAGAGCATGCACAAAGCTGGAGTTAGAAAAACAAAGAATGAAAAAAAAAAAGACTTTTTTTAAAAAAAAATAATTAAGACTTTCAAAAATAAGAAAGCCTGATGCGAACAGCACGGCTGCGCGGTCGCTGCTGCGCTGAACGGAAGGGAAGGAGCCGCCCTTCGAGCTAACCGGGCATCAGCACAGGGCAGCTATTTTCCCAGCCGCGCCGTCGGGCCACGGCTTCCTCCGCCCGCGGCCCGGGCGGGACGCTGCCGCGGCCGTTCGCAGMGGCGGGCCGAGGCGAGGGGATAAAGCCCGGCGCCCGCTGAGCCGCGGCACGGAGAAATGTGGCGCGGCCGGCGTTGGGCCGCGAAGCGCTGCTTAATTCCCAGCTCCGGGCAGGACCCGCGGCAGCTTCCGGAGCCGCCAGGGGAAAAGCGGCCCAGGGCGGCGGGGACCCGCCAGCCCCGGCAGCGGCCGGGACCGGCGCGGCGATGGCGGCCGGCTCCTGCCTATCGCCGCCTGGGGCATCTCGCGCCTGCGGATACGGGCTCGAGCCCTGCGCCGTGGAGCCGGCACAGACGGAGAGGAGGAGGGGGGGGGGAAAGAGAGAGAAAGGGCATCCCACCGCTTCCCCGCGCCCTCGCGATTAAAGCGACGTCCC
>NW_028185350.1:142550-153202 GCF_003343005.1 Rhea americana | reverse complement strand
AGAAGCGAGTCCCCCCCGGTGAGCAGCATTAGCCGGGACCACGCGGACGGGCAGCGGAGAAGCCCCGGGGTCGAACCAAAGCCGTTCGCCCGGCCGCCCCCCTCGCCCCCCGGCTTCGCTCCGCGGGGGACCGGCGGGCACGTAGCGCCGGAGCGGCCCCCGTCCCCGCGGCCCCGGGCTCCGCAGGACGGGGCGACGAAGGGAAGAGGAGGCCTCCGTGTCACGCCGGCGGTCCRCGGCGCCCTCGGCTCTTCGGGAGGAAGAGGAGAGCTGACGGGGCGCGGGGAGGAAGGCACCGTCCCTTACGTCCTTCTGTCACAGCCTGGAGGCAGAACACAACGCGGAGCGCAGTCAGCGCGGCCGGAGGGGCCGGCCGGGCGCCTCGGCCCGCGGCGCTGCCGACGGGCACCGGCAGCCCCACGGGCGTCTCGGCCCGCGGGCAAGCGCCGAGCCGAAACGCCTCCTCGGCCGGAGCAAGCGGGGGGGGGGGCGGTAATTAAGGAGAAGCGAAAGCCCACGGCAGCCGCATCGCGGCTCCGGGGTTGCAGGAGCCTTGGCGAGCGCGACCAAGCGATGACACAGGCTGCGGCGCCGGGGGGCAGCCAGCCCCCGCTCCCCGCGACCGGCTGCCSGCGCCGCTCGGCGGCCTCCCCCGAGCACGCGCTGGCAATCCGCTTCCCTCCTGTTTCACGGCTCGCGTCCCGGCCAAGCGCCGGCCTTGCGTCGTTCCCGGGCGTGCTGGAGCCCGGCCCGAGCACGGATGCTCCCGGGGATGGGATGGAGAGGAGGCCGCTCCGAAAGGGAGGGCAAGGGTGGAGCACCCTCAGGAAAGCTGCCTCTGGTTCAGCTTTGCGCCCGACCATCTCTCCCTTAGCTTTCACAGAGGTCGTTTCCTCTCTTCCAGGGTGTGGGAATGCCCCCCGGCACAAAGGGAAACCAGGAACGTAGGGAAGGGTGGGAAACCTCTGCSTGGGGCCTCACTAGGCTTTTGGTTGCTGCCTTGATAACCAAGGGAGTCTAAGGCAAACGTTTCCACTCACAGCAGCTTACAAAGAAAATGAGTTTCTAAGTGATTCCTCTGCATTTTTCCTTCCCTTACCAAGAGGCCAGATCCTGAAAGCCTTACTCAGGACCTGTCCACGCTGCAGGCCGAAAACCTGCCTTCGCAACCCGCGAAACTGGGGGGCAACCCCACCATGCAAGGGCAGGCACCCTGACTGCCCTGAGTCGGCACCAACCCCAAAACATCTCTCCAAGACATCTCCAGGTCAAGGCCCATCTCTGACTCTGGGACTGCCTACATGGACCCATGAACACCAGGAAGTGGCAGAAGAACCCCTATAGCAGATGTAGCCTCATAACCTTCATCCTCTGCTGGATCAAACATMGGGTCCCACCAATCTAATGACATTTGTAGCAACGCAGGGACACCGAGAAGTGACAACTGCATGCTCTAGCAATGAGCATGCTGCAGTGGGGATGCCTTCTTCAGGGTCATCCTCTTCCCCCCATCTGCTTCACTCTAGCTCCTTCCCTCCCACCCTCATCACCCCTTAACTTCTCCCCAAAGATCCCGGTTCTAGTTTGCCCTTGCACATTTTCTGCATGTTCCTGCATGTGCCTCATTCTTTCCAGCACTGGATCCTCCAGGGTAAGCAAATCACCAGGCTCCTTCTGATCGTCTCCAATTTTCACAAGCTCTTTTACCCAGAAGATAGCACGCAACAAGGACAGCCAGCATTGCAATGACAATTTGCATGAGCTGCAAATGTCACTCTGTGACCGCTCTTCCCAACCCAACCTCACCTACTCCTTGAGGCAGCACGAACATGTGGTGCTGAATATATCTACAGCTCATCCGCATGTTCATCCAGCCCCTTTACCTGGCACCAGCCCCAACCCCTCAGCAGCATGAGCAGGATCTCGGGGGTTGCAGAACGAGCTCCTGGCTGGTTCAGGAGGAAGGTGAAGACAGAGACTTACTCTGCTGACTTCCAAAAGTGCCCGGGGTGGGAAAGGCGACGGTTCCGCTTTGGCAGTTTCTCCAGCATGTCCATGAGCTTGGTGAAGGTGGGTCTCTCCTCTTGCTCGTAGGCCCAGCAGAAGAGGAGGATGTCCTGTAGCCACACAGGGTCAGGGCATGAGAAACAATGGCTCTCTAGCCACGGCCCACAAACCGAGCATGTGCCCCACACCCTAGCCCTGCAGCCCAGCGTCCCCCCTCAGCTCCTGCAGGGAAATCTGTTGCTTTCCCCAGCTCCATCACCACCTCTTTGAGAAGAGCTGGGGTGAGCAGGGGATGTACAAGCCTTACTAATATTTGGGTAACAGCAGCAGGAGCTGGGTCCTCGCCTTGCAGGCTGGGGAAGAAGGCATGCCTTGCTCTTCTGCTGGCAGACCACTGTCACGGCAGAGCATTGGCTGAAGTGAAGAACATTTGCTAGCGCCGTGTCCGTGCACGGTCCCCCTCCAGGCATGCACCCACGCAYGCGTGGCTCCACCATCTACCCCACGCCACCTACCGAGATCTCCTTGCCCATTCCGATCTGGCTGAGGTTGGGCTTCATCCCTCTTCCCACCTGCCATATTATTGCCTCTGCCGGCTGCGTCTTGAAGGGCCATTCCCGTGCGTGCAGCTCATACCAGATAGTGCTGTAGGAGAGAGCGTCACTGCAAATTAGGGGAGCTAAGGAGCTCAAAGGCCTCTCAAGGGCGTTGCAATATTGCACTTGCCTCCACACTCTCTTTCTGCTTAAATATCAACCAAAAAAAAATGCCGCCTAGTACCCATCTCCAGAAGAGGTTTCTCAGAAAGCTCTTTACAAAGATGTTACTGCTCCTATCTAACAGATGCAGAAACTGAAGCTGCTGACTTGGCTGTGAGCAAGCCACCAGGTCGCTGGCACCCTCAAAACAGCCTCACCTCCCCCCTAGCAGGATCCAAAACACAAAGACACCTCGAGCTAGATGGTAAAGCCCCACGCCACGACCGCTGCACGCAGCTGCTCAGCGCCGCGCCGCGGCGAGGGCAACGCCGCAGCGGCGAAGCTGCCCGGCGGGCGGAGGACGGGCTCGGCGGGCAGACACGGGAGTAAACCTGTTAYATCAAGTGGGAATCTCCCGCCGCGCTGCAATAGCGCTTCGACCCGCTGCATGTGGAGCAGCTTAATAGATAATGCAGGGGGTAAAGACGCCTCGCAGCTGCCGGGCTACCTTCCACATCCCACCACCTGCTCCAGCTGCAAGGGAGGGAGCGTAGTGCCCCGAAGAGCCCGAGAATTTGCTCTTGCTCTTTTTTGCCCCCGCTTCGAGAAGAGCACTCGGCTGTCAAAGCCCCGGCGCGCGCTGCCCCGGCCGCTGCCGGCTCCCAGCGGGGCTTCGCGCTGCGCCGCGGGACCAGCCTTCGCTGAGCGCCTCGGTCCCGATTTCCATGTCAGTGCAACTTTGCATAAGTGCAGAACTCTCAAAAAACAAAAAACAAACAAAAAAAAAAACCCAACTTCAAGTCTAAATAACTGACTTTCACTTAGTTTGATAAGATCCCTTAATTACTTCTCTCTCTTTTTTTTTCTTTTTTTTTTTTGTGCTAAAGTTATACCTCGGGGAAGAAAAAACTCCAAACCCTTACAGCTTTAATTACTGCATTTTTGATGGAAATATCACATCAGATAACAGCTCCCCATAAACTAATCACTGCAGCCTGCAGTCTTTATGGTGTCCATCGGCACAGCGTGCGAGAAAATTAATCCACCGGAGAAAACCTATAGCCCCGCGTCCGCCCCGAGAAAGATTTTATCGGCGGAATGATTGGGCTCCTGTCATAAAGGATGTTTTCTTTTCGATAAATAGCGCGAATGATTAACTGGCTCGCTGAGCGCTCTCACCGAAGGAGATTCATCAATTATCGTACTGGCRGGCGGCTGGCGTCTCCTCCCCCTGYGCGCCTCGGTTTTACAGCGGCGCTCCAGCTCTGCTTGGCCCATTTGCAGGCAGCCAGCAGGGAGAAGGGCTGGGGGGTGGCGGGGAGGATTTTGAGCATTGCTGCGCCCTCGTCCCGCTTGCAAACTGATTTCTTGGCACTATTCGTGCTAGGGATGTTAAAGGACGGCACAGCGAGCACAAAYCCCCAGGAAGGGCTGGCTCTCGTTTCCCGAAGTCTAGAGCTGAAACGTGGGGAGTTGGTGATTCGGGGGGTCTTAACTGGAGTTTTCCCAAAGCTGAAGATGCTCCGACCCCAGCAACGGGAGCTACCGCTCTGCTTCCCGTGCCCGTCCCGCTGCTCGGAGCAGGTYGCACCCGACACGAGCGCGCCGGCCCTCTGCCCCACGCGTGGGCCCGCCGCGGCACTCACCCGAGCGCAAAGACATCCGAGTGCTTGGAGAAGGGCAGCTTGTCCTCCTCGGTGTCGGGCGAGAGCTGGCGGATGATCTCCGGGGCGAGGTGGCACAGCCAGCCGTTCTGGATCCGCAGCTTGTTCTCCCGCCTGAGGAAAGACAGAGCCGGGGGCTGGGGGCGCGGCGGCGGTGCCCGTCCCGCCGCGCTGCCGGCACCCCGCCCCACGGCACCCTCGTGAGCCCTAGGTCTGAACCGCGCTGCGATAAACGGAGAGCAGAAACGGTGGCGGCGCTTCCGCCTCGATGAGGCACGGGGCCGGCGCGGGACCGTGCTGAGGAGCAGCAATGCGGAGGGCTGCTACCGCCGGGGGCCGCGTCCTCGCGCCGCTGCGGAGTCCTCGCTGCCACAATTGCAGTAACAGTCCTTAAAAGAGCACGGGCAAAACGTGACCKGGGGTTAACACCATCGGTATTAACAGCCGGTTCAGTTTTTCTCACAGCAGTTGGGCAAAGCCAGGGATGAGCAGGAGCTAGCAGGCAAGGCCAGACCTGCTCTAGCGAGCCCRAAGGATTTCCTCCCTCTTTGCACCTAAATGACACCGAACATTGCCCAGAAAACGTGAGAAACACATGGGGGAAAAGGGCACGCTGGCACCACAGGCACCACAGGGCTCCACTAGCACGTGGAGGGGACGAGGCAGGGACAAGTGGGAGAGAAAGGCTGATAAATGACATCTCTACTTGACCCTGAGCCACCTGGCAAAGAAGGATGTCGAGCACACAACCCTATCAAAAAAAAGAAAAAAACAACAACCCCCCCCCCCAGAAAACTCTTCCATGTTATTTGCTGTATGACACTATTATATGCAGGATTCTCCCTGCCTTCCCGCTGCCACCCAGGATGCTGAGAAGCTGTTTGGTCTCCTAGACCGAAAGACAGTCCATGTTCCTGATGGAGCAACAGCACATTCCTTGGGATGTTGTGGTGAGCCAGGGCTCCTTGGCGTAGATCTAGCTTTTACCTCTGAGCAGAAAACATGAAGCCTGGACGAATGAAAACGGATCAGCGAAACCCTGTGAACAGTGCAGGCTTTATTTCTTGATAGCAGCACTCTGATGACCCTCGGCTCAGTCCCTTCCCTCCTGTTCCTGGCGTACCAACGGACGCAAGGCAAAGTGCAGCAARACAGCAGAAACAGTAATTCCCTCCTCCATTCACTCCCGTCCTCTGCAGAAGGAGCACGAGCTGTCAGAACAAGTTCATGTTTCTGCTTGAGTCACTGCTTTGCTAAAGAGAGTCCAGCAAAGGCCACCGGGATGATTGGGGTCAGAGCATGGGACATACAAGGACAGGCTTTGAGAACTGAGGTTGTTCAGTCTAAAGAATAGACAGCAAAGGGGAGACCCTCCTGCTTTCCAACTACCTAATGGGAMATGGTAGAGAAGATGAAGTCAGATCTTCTCAGGGATGGCCAAGGACAGCAAAAGAGGTAATGGTACAACTTGAAGAGGGGAAAAAAAAGTTTCACGCAGGGAAAACCCACTGACCTGACAAGGCTCTGAGCAACCTGATCTAAGCTGGCCCTACTTTGAGCWGAAGGTTGGACTGGGGACCTCCAGAGGTCCCTGCTGACCTAAATTATCCTATGATAATGGTCTGGAAGACCGTCTTTTCCCTCAGATCAACCGTTTAAGCCACTTTCCATCTGGCTTAGTCATCTTTCTAGTGTCGTTCTAATCCATTACCCCCAAACAGTCTGTCCAGCAGGTTGCCCAAGACCCCATCCAGATGGCTTTTGATTAGCTCCAAGGATGGAGACTCCACAGCCTCTCTGGACAGAGTGCTCTGTTACTCTCAGGTAGGTTGCTTCCTCACCCCTTCCCCTTCCAGCAGCCACTTATGATGTACCACTGGCATAAAAGAAAAGTCCTCCAGGCAACTTGTATGGCACTCTCCTTGCCCTGCTCCACAAGGAGCTGTTCTACAAAATCAATGCTCTTCCCTCACTGGCAGAAAGTAGGTGTCCCCAGGAGGGACAAGCCACCCTGGATGAGACTGTGGGACACAGATGGTCCCACATTCCATTGGGCCCCACATTCCTTTGTGTTTATAGTGAGCCAAGAGCAGGTRAACGGTCAGGTACCACAGTGCAGCTATAGATGGTGACTTTTTAAGTAGCTCGACTATGTGTCCGAGCCAGATTTGGCAGGGTAAATTCATAGAAGATAACAGAATCTGCACGATGTTGTCTCAGGGCAGAAAGTGAAGAGCCTGCCTTTTCACAGTGATGATTTTTGCCTGTTGCATGCCTGGATTCCCTCCATAGGATACCGATCCCCACAAGATGAAGGACAGGCTTTGGAGTCACCTGTCTTTCTGAACTTCAGTCTGGGACCAAAATCTCAGAGCCTGGGTCTGCCTCGCTCTGCACAGCAGCTCTTGCTCTGGGGGCCAGAGGGACACCTCTGTCATCCTGCAGCTCTRATCCCACCCACGTCAAGAGGTGAATCCCTCTTCCCTAGTGTGCTCCTGGTCCTGCTTTCCTCAAGCTTTCTCAGGCAGACCACGAGCAAGCCACGTTGCTCGTTAGAAACACGGCCACCATGGTGTTGCATGAAGGGACAGCGCTGGAGGCTCAGGACAGCATGAGGAACTGGCTCAGCTCATTATGTCTCCGTCATCACTCCAGGAATTTGACAGCTCCTCTTCATCTTGACCGCGTAGGAGGGCGTCTCGGCAATCAAGAGCATCGGTGATGCTCAGGCGCCTCTGTTCTCCAGGAGGCAGAGGCAAGAGCACTCCAGCACAGGAGGGAAGCTTTCAGCTCCCACTGGCGAGCTCCGATTTCCACCCTTGATCCATGCACAGTGCTCTTAATTACAAGCTGCCGTTAAGCACTGGGGTCAATTAAGGAAGGCACAAAGGTACTTTCTCTCCCTTCCCCACCAGCGCTCTTGACGTCTATGCTCATGACTCTTCTCCGTGGGTGGGCAAGGTGGAGAGAGACAACAAGGCAGGTCCAGATGTGCTCCACGGTCCTCAGCTAGGCCAGGCTTTGGGTTTGTGACCTTTTATTTTGCAGTCCCCCCTCTGCTCTTTCCCAGTCTGTGGCAGGTCTAAGATGACTTGAGGTAGCCCCTTGCCAAGGTCCTTGCATGCTCAGGCCATCCAATCCAATCCAGGACTGGGATCCCCCTCTCAYTCCAGGAGCCTCTGGCAGTGGGATCAGGCTCTGAGCTCCAGTGTGAGTCCACCCCAGCTCTCTCCAGCGCTCACAGACACCCAAGTATGCAGTCTGAGGGCTGCCGAGCTTCCAGCAACAAGGGCTGAGCTGTAACAAAACCCCAGATCTGGTTAAATTAAGACAATTGGGGGTTTCATAATAAAAGTTGGGCTGATTTCATACACGGCATGGGCACTTTGACTAATAGAAAGGAACAGAATCAAGTGAGTGCCTTGCAAAGCCCAGCGAACGAAAAGCAAGTTTGCAGTTAAAAGCGAGAGCAGAAGAGCTCTTCAGACCACTCAAAATCCACCTCATGCTCTTCTTAATTATGGAACAGCCCTATCAAGTCCAATAATGTTTTATATAAAGGAAAGATAAATATGATTTTATCAGGGTAAGATGCTTGCTTATGAAGTCTGTTGAATGCTGTAATGATAGCCTGCCTTATTTTTAAGGAGAGCAACTGCATTATTGCACAGATTGCAAAAAACAGCTCGAGGCAAGTCTTCGCTGGGGGAAGAGGAGGGTTTTCAAATCGTGGCAGGCAGCACACTTCAGTCACCGCTATGCAAGCCCTGGTGAGGACAGCCCGGTGCGTGGGTCTCATCCCCGTCCGCAAGCTGAGGCAGGAGCACAGGCCTTCCCGTGACCTGCAACAAGCTCCCTTCTCCACGCCGCTGCTCGCCCAAAGGCCACGCAGGCATCAACGGTCCCCAAACTGGACCGTCCTTGCAATTCTAGGAGAAACCGTAACAAGCAAAGGAAAGTCCTGCAGGAAAGCAGAAAACCCTATTTGACTCGGAGAGGACAACCGACGCAGCGACGAAAGGGAAATCAGATCACCAGACACTTTCTGCTTCAAGAACTGTAGCAGTTGGTAAGTGCGGACCCCCAGAACTGGAAACCTTCCCCCAGATCTCTGGCAGCAGATTCATACCGAAATCCATGTGTTTTAGAGGAGCGAGCAGTTAGCATAAGCCACACCGAAAGCTCCTTTTCTGCAGCGTTTCTCCRCTGCAGGCCTGCCAGGGAAAGCAGCAGGCCTGCTGTATTTCTTGGGCTCTCAAAGCTTCTAGCTAAGTTTGTGCAAAAAAAAAAAATATATATATATAGAAAGGAAGACGATAATTATGCAAGCGGTAAGAAAGGGCCGGCAGCGCAGTGAACCGCTTCGTGCAACAGCCAGCCGCCAGCAAGAGGCGCGGGGAGAGAAAGACGTGACTCCTCAAATCCTTTCGCCTTGCCACACCGTAACTACAAAACCACCTAAATCCAAACACACCCTTTATCTCACGAGCATCTTTGCGCCCCGAGAGGGAACAGCCCAGGGCTGCCGGTGCAGATAACACCGCGTTTGCTTGTATAACTTTTAGCACAAAGTTTTCGCTGAAAAACCTCTCTCATGCTGGGAAATATCAGCAACATCACCAAGGGTTTTTTTTTTTTTTTTGGTTTGTTTTAGCAAAACTGAACCAGAATCTCCACTTGTTTTTCTCTCCTCCTTTTCCTTCCTCCCCACCCCGCTTCTGCTTTCCTTCCCTTCCCTTCCAAGGCTGTTCAAATCCTGTGCTCTTTGCCCTGTCATTTCTACAGTTTGAAAATTTCCCAAACTGCTGGAAAAGCACGGAATAACAGGAAACATTTACCAGATGTGGTTCATTTCAAACCCAAAGAGACCAAACTGTGTTTCAGCCCTGCAGATGCCTGTCTGAGCCTGGCATCAGGCTGCTCCCGCAGCGGCTCGTCTCGGACCCCGCGAGCAGGCGCTTGCAGCAGCGAAACGTCCCCGGAGCGGCTGCGGCACTCGGCAGCCAGCGGGCACGAGATCAAACCGATGCCAGGGGATTAGAGAGGCTGCGCCGGGGAAAGGGCAGAGTACGAGCTGGCTTTCCCGATCCCGGTGAAACGGATCCCGCGCAACGCCGCGCGGGGGGGGTCCGGGCACGGAAGCGGGTCSGCTGCTTCGGCCCGCGGAGGCGTCCTACCTGCCCGCCTGCAGCACTCCCGAGATGCTGAAGAGGCCGAAGTCCGTGATCACCACCTTGCCGTTATCGTAGAAAACGTTTTTCGACTTGAGATCTTTGTGAAGGATCCCCTTGGCGTGCAGGTAGCCCATTCCCTAGGAGCGAAAAAGAAGCGGGGGGGGAGGGAAAAGAGAGCTGAAAGAGGCAGGAACGCCCCCGAGGCGCGCTAAGGAGCGAGGGCGGCCGGCGGGCCGCCGGGCTGGTGCTCCGGGGGCTCGGAGAGGAGCCCGAGCCGCGGCGCTCCCGGCCGCGCCGGTGCCTGCGCGTCTTCCCGAGCCGCTTCCCGCGCGCCAAAAGCGACGGCCCGCGACGTCGCGCGGCCGCTCTCCCGAAAGCCCCCGCCGGGAAGCTGATGGAGCCGATTCGGCCCTCCTCCTCTTTTGGGTTCGGGAGCTGAGGGGCGATAAGTCAGAGCCCTCCATCACCACCGCTGCACGCCCGGCCTGAGTCGTTAACGCCTCCCAGCCGCGCACCGACACCGTTAGCCTGGAAACAAGAGCCTCGGAGGAGTCCCGGCTTAATGCTTTCTCCCTAGGAAAAGCTACTCGGCGGTTAATTAAAATTATTGCTAATGATGCAAAAAAAAAGGCCGTGGGTGGGAAATCCAAACTCGCCGGCACAGGGCTTGTTTAGCCGGCTGCAGAGAGCCCCACGCGGCGTGGCGGGCGCTTGGCTCCGTAGGATGAGCAGCCTCGTGCGCGGGGAGGGCGGCACACGCCGTTTACCCCGGCTTTAGCAAGGCTCCGGGGCCGCTCGCGTGACGTGCTCACAAACAGCGCCACGGACTCGTTCCAGATGAAACCACCTCCAGAAGAATGCAAAACTGGACCAAAACCCATTAATCGGGAGCAATTATCAATTGTTCATCAGCAGCGCGGAAGGATTTATGGAGTGGATTTCCACAGGGGCCCATCGTCCTGCTGGTATTTTCATTAACCACGCAGGCAGCGGAACAGGAGCATGGTTTTAAATCTGCAGATGACACGGAGACGGGGGGGGGGCACAGTCTGCGCGAGGACACAAACTACAACGCAAAACGATCCTGACAAACTGGAAAAGCAATCCGG
>NW_028185350.1:117814-142503 GCF_003343005.1 Rhea americana | reverse complement strand
TATCAAAAAAAAAAAAAAAAAAAGAGCAAACACAGCTGGGACATAGCAAAGTCCCAAATGGACCAAGGAAGAACCAGCAGCACCAGCGGGGAGGGAACAGCCCCAGAGCTGCCACGCGGCCGGGACGCCACCAGCCGCGTATCTCCCATCCCGTGCCTGCTTCAGGCACCCTGTGGGTGGGGAGCAACCAGCGGGCAYCAGCCAGGAACTGGAGGTGGCTTTGCCAAACCAGGCGCCACATGCAGCCTCCATAGCGGCTACGAGGTGCATTTGCCCATGGGGATTTCTTTACTTTGGCAAGCGGGGCAGGCGCAGCCCCGGGCTGCGTTTGGGGAAACGGAGCCGAGCCTTCGCTGGAGGCGTTTCCCGAGGCGCTCTCGGCCTGGCAGTCGGCCCCGCCGACAGCCCCCCGGCTCCGCGCCCGGCTCCGCGGGGCACGGCGCGGACCCCGCCGCAAGCTCCGCGCCCGTCGGCTTCGCCGCGCGGATGGGCTGCGAGGAAAGAGCCCGCGCGCAGTAACAACGCCTTCGTCGGCGCAGACGCCCTGCGCGCGCGAAAAGCCAGCTCCCTCTGCCGGCTTAGCTCCCCGCACGAATTAACCCCCGCCTCCGGAGCAGCCCCRCGTAACGAGAACCCTTGCGCCCAGTGATCCAATGAGCTTGGAAGATCGACTCGCTCGGAGCCTCAAAGGATGAAATCACGCGACTGCCGTGACGGCGGTGGCACCACCCAGACATCCTCCGTGCTCTTACGTCCACCTCCTCTGGGGACGCTGCCCAAGCCCTTCCCTAAGGCAGGCCAGCAGGAGGTCTTTTAACAAGGTGCCAAAGACGCAGATGGACGTCACGGAAAGAAACAGCAGGCAGGAACGACTGGGTGATGCAACGGATGACTCCCACGGGGAATGAGCCCTTGCTTGCGCAGAAACACATCCTCTTCGCAAAGCACCAGACCGTAACCCATGGCTCTGTCAGGAAGCACCTCGGCAAACTCGGCAGTGGCTCCACAAGTGTCCAGTGAAGAGTTAGGGAGATGGAGAGAAAGAGCAAGCACATGGCTGTGCCACCCCTCTTCCCACTGGCACTCAGTTATGGACGGAGCTRCTACAGACAAGGATGTTCCTCCCATCTTTTGAGGTCTTTGGTTGAGGCTGAAATCAAGATGTCTGGGTTCCTCTTTGCTTGGCACCACCGGCCACCTCCAGGTCCACCAGAACATCTGCTGCTACACAACACTGAGRTGCAGGACAGCAAAGAAACTCCGAGAAGCCCTCCTGCCACGCAGGCRGTGCAGGCGCCCGCGCCGGGTCTGCCCGGCAGGCAAGCACGGAGGCTGCTGCGACAGAGGTGCAAAGCGCCTCTCCCGCAAGCRGAAATTGCTCTCTTTAAACTCCTGCCATGCGTGTGGCGTGCCAGACCTCGGCACCCAGCACCGGCTTTGCCCCCCTGCGACGACGGCGACAGCCAGGTCACACCCAAAGGCCTCTTGCTCCCAAAGAGGGTTGCGGTGGGAGCAGCCCCCCGATACCCCAGAAGAGGAAAGGAAGCAGGAAAGCAGGTGTGCTGGTGCTGGGGAGAGAAGCAGGTCTGAACACATTAAAGGCTTTAAGAAAGATTGCTTTCATGCTCCAGTGGCTCTCAYGGGTAATACTTTTTCCCCGTGGCTCTTCCTTCGCGTAGACCCAGCACCAGCGACTTCCCTAATGCYGGCAATTCCTTGCAGCACCACCGAGAGATTTCACCTGCATCTCAAATAGGTGCTTCAGTCCCCGGTTTGGACAGCTTTCGGACCTGTTCTTAACGCAAGGGCAGCTGCGGGAGCACAGCAGACTGCTAGGCTAGTCCTCAGGACTGTTGCCTCCCGGCCGTAACGTGGCTCTTGCCCACGTCTCCTGCAACACGGGCAACGGGGTTACTGCGGGCCCCCAAATTCAGCAGTGCACTCGACTCGGCAAAGCAGTTAAGCTTATGCTTCACCGTCAGCTCCCGCTTAGAGCCTAGTGACTTCCSTGGAAATGAAGGCAGGGCTTGAAAAACCGTATGCGCTTGGGAGCTTTGCTAATGCTGGGTCTAAACAAATGCAAAACAGGCAATTGGAGAAGAAGAGATGGTCCGAGGGCAGCCAGCTAGGGCAAGGGCACCGTTCAGGATACACTGCAAAACATCTATATATTTCTGCTAGAAAAACAATCTTTTTTAATGGCTACATGTTAAATAGGAACCTACCCCCAGACGATTCGGTCTTGCTGGGTGCCGACCGACCTAGAGCTGGGTGCAAGGGTAGCGTCGGGGCTGCTGCGGCAGGACGCGTGCCAAATGCTTTTGGTACTGTTTGGTAGTAAAGACGGTTGGAAAGACAGAGTGACGCCGCGTCGGTACCAACGGACGCGCTCGATCGGGAGGATGCCGCACGGCGCCGAGCCCCGGCACCACCCTCGCCGGCCCTTTGCTGCGGGGACGCTTCTTTACAGGCGCCGCGGCCAACGTCGACTCGCGGCGGGCTTCTCCCCCCGCCGGCGCCGGCCCTGCTCCATACCGTTACCTTCACGATTTCTTGAGCTATCTGCCTCGTCTTGTTGACGTCCAGGACGATTTTGGCGTCTCTCACCACCGAGTAGAGAGTCCGTCCTTTACACAGGCTGSAAGAACGAGAGAAACGCAGAGGAGAAGAAGGCGGTTTAGAAAGCCCAGCTGAGAAACATCACCGATTTATAAAGACAGAAACCGCGACAGGGAACKAAGCGCAGCCGCGGGGCGTTTGGCTGCGTCTCGAGGCGGCGGGGGGTCCGSCAGCGAAGCTCGGGTGGGTCTCTCCCGCCTCGGCGCCCCGGCGGGGGGCTCGCTCTGCGCCCCGGCGCCTCCTGCCACCGCGTCCCGCAGCCCCCGAGCCCGGCCTCGCGTCTGGGCCTTTTCCCCGCTCCCCCGCCACGGAGCGACCGCCTGGCCTGCTCGCTTCGGGCTCGGGCGCAAAAACCGTCCGCGTCTCTCCGCCKCCTCCCCTCTGGGCTGCAATACCCGCAGATGTAACGCGAGCCGAAAGAGCAAAGGGAGGAGGAAAAAAAATAGAAAAAGCCCAATGCACTGTACAATGTCCTCCAATTTTCCTTCTCATACCAATTACAGTAAAATCTATTTACAGAGCCTTAATTACCAAAGGCAGCTGTAGGGGGAGGGGGGCATATAAACCAATTAAAAATATATTGGCATTTGACTATCATAATGGAGGACGTGGGTGGATGCTGCCTCGACGGCCGCCCACGAACGAGGGCTTTTTTGCTTTTCTGTATCCACCTACGCTCGTCACAGGCAACTCTACAAAGATGCGACCGGATACCCGGGCCCGGCAAATAAACCGTCAGGCGCGCGCACGTCTCSCTACGCAGGGATCGCGGCCGCTGATTTGATCTCCTCCTCGTTAACRGAGGAAAAGTTACAGGTTTTAATTACTGGGTCTGCCCCGGGGCGCCGCAGCCTCCTTTGCTCTCCGTCGTCTCCCCGTCTCGCTCCTCCGGCCTTGCCGGCAAAAACCGCGGCGCCTCTGCGCGCAGAAGCGCCCGCGAGCCACCAAGGATTTGCGATCGGGATGAAAACGCGGAAACCGGGGGAGCATTAAGATTGCTGGTTGGCAAATTAAAAAAATCAGAAAGAAAGAAAAAAAGAAAGATTTTATCGGCACGGCACGGGGAACGTGCACCGAAACCTGGAGTMAGCGTCCGGATGCGAGAGCCTGCCCCTGTTCCTAGGCAGAAAGCTTCGACATCCCTCCCGTGCCGGAGAACGCGATTTTCGGGGCGAACAGGACCGATGTAATATCGCGCGAGTTTTGGAGCGAAGCGGGCCAGTAATAACAGCAGCTTAGACATCGCTGCAAAAATTATTTCACTGCTCCCGAGGGAAAAAAAAAAAAAAAAGTTCTCTGAATGCTTTTCTGTGCTGAAAACTGTTCCCGAACGACGCTGACATACTGCAAGTGGCAAAAAAAACTCTGCTTTGAATGTGGTCAAATTACTAGGAAGGTTGCTTAAACTGGCTTCACTTTTCCTCGTAGGAAGAGCAGTAAGTTATACTGCTGCAGGGCATCTTTACATCCCGGCAACTGCCTCCTCGCAAGTGCTTTTCCTTGTTCGGATGTCTTGGAAACAGCAGGAGAGCACACTGGAAACCACCCTAGCTTTACTGGTAAATGGAGGCTTGCACGATCACAAAAAGGATCTTCTCCTAACTAAACCAAGCACTAATCTTCTGAAACAGCCTGGCTGCAGTGAGCAGGGGGTCTGCMGAAGATTAGAGTCCAAACAAGCTAAATACTACTTGCAAATAAATGCTAAGGGAGAACCGAGCCCTCGGTTTTCTGCAACGGAAAGGGTGCAAAACAACACCGCACCTGAATTCCCTTCCCACTACCCTTCGACCAGGAAACCTTTTGCATTAATTTCTTAAATAAATTTGCAAAGCTTAAGCTCTGTGGCGCAACAGCCTTCCTGCCCCCTTCCTTTACCCGAAGGCAAATAAAATAAGCTAGGGCAGCTTTCCCCTCTCCGACCCTTCCCGAGCCAAGGTTTCTCCCCCCCCCCAAAGAAAAGCCCGATAGAAAGTTGCCTGTGCACTGAGCTAGGCAGGGACCATCCCTACAGAGGAAACAAGACTAAGCAGCGCTGCCAGGGGGCTCGATTTCAAGCCCTAAAGTCAATCAGGCTCAGCTGTTTTCCTGCAAGAGGGCTGCAAATCCCGATTTTCTGCCTTTCCCGAGCTGCAGAGATAACCCGGGGCACCACGCTGCCGCCCCGGCGCGGGGTGGATCGCGGGCTCCGAGGGGACCAGCAGGTGAAGGTGAAACGACCAGAAGGACGCGTGAAACGGGGCAGCGCGGGCGCTTTCGGCCCGCTTCGGCCCCGGCCCGGCGCCGCGGCGGGCGCGGGACCCGCCGCCAAAGCGGCCGCCAGCCCCGGTGACTCATCCCTCCGCCGCTGAATAGCTCCTGCGAGCGAATTCAGCCGGCAAACGCGGCGGCGGCGGCGGTCGCTGGAGCTGTCGAGCTGGATGCGGAGCTGTCAACGGCGGCACAAAGCCCCGCTCGTACCTATTATGCCGCACCTGAGCCTATTCAGCAGCCACCTGCGCGGCCTTTTCGCGGCGGCCCTCCGCGATCCGGGCTCCCCCCGTCCCCCGGCGCTCGAGCGGCAGCCCCGGCGAAGCGCGGCGCCCGCCCCGGGGTGGTGGCGGGGCGCCGCGGGCGCTGCCGATCCGCCGCCGCAGGCAGCTGCCGGCCCATTCACTGCTCGAGCACCTTTTCGCAAGCGAAGACTCGTCTGCTCGGCGTAAAACGCCCTCGTTTTACGAGGCACGGCCCCGCCGCGGCACCTCACCGCGCCGGATAAGGGCACCGCGCGGCTGCCCGCTCCCTGCCCCTCGCCCAGGCGCCGGGGAGGCGCCCGGCGCCTCGGCCCCGTCCCGCCGCGCACGCGCTCTCTATTCAAAATGAGTTTCTGAAGTGCTCAGCCAAGCAAGCCAAATCCCAAATTGCTTTATAAACACTCTGCATTTCGCCAGCGTGGGCTGAAGACATCAGCAACGGGAGAAAAGCCAAAGTGACTTGCGGAGGAACGATTTGGAGTAGAGGAGTTAGGACTAGCTGGAGCGCTGCCTCTCGATATTTTTTCCATTTGAGGTGGAAGCAGGCTCGTTTATCCCTCACCTTTGCAATATTGATGGGCTTCATCTCTACAGCACTTAGGATCTTTGCCTGACTCCTGCTCGCTCACGCTGGAGCAAATTCAGAGTCAAGGCACCTTCGGGGGGGGGGGGGCTGCTGTAAGACAGGGGCGCCGGCTGTGCCCGGTGGGCACCTAGGAGCTGGGTGACTTCTCAGCCAACGCAGCTCTGCCCCCGCTGCCATCAGCACGGGTGGAAAGTCTCTTGGCACAGCCRGACAAACCAGATCTTTTCAGGTGGACGGCTGCTTGCATCAGGTTGCAATTTTGTTGCTTCRCAGTATTCTGTATCTTGCCCAAGCATCCACCCATCCCGACACGGTGGTCCAAAGCCACGGCTAGCGGCAGGGTTCCTTCCGGATTTCAAATCCTGGGTTGGGATTATGCAGGTTGTGACTATCTCTGAGCACACAGAGACAGCTGAACAACAAGTTGAAGACCAGCATAATCACAGAGTGGKTGAGGTTGGAAGGGACCTCTGGAGRTCATCCAGTCCAACCTCCCTGCTCAGCAGGGTCACCTAGAGCACGTTAGAAGGGTTGCATCCAGGCAGGCCTTGAAGATCTCCAGAGAAGGAGACTCCACAACCTCTCTGGGCAACCTGATAACCAAAGATTATTTTCCCAAGGCCGAATACGGGCACACGGAGATTGCTCTGACCACCGCGGTGGGGTGAGATCTCCTGCAGGACCTCACCGCAGGGCCTCGCACATCCTCGCCGCGCTCTCTGCCCCCGATGCCGGACCCAGCGCCTTCCTCCTTGCCCGCGCGCGGCASAGCCGTGCCTCTTCGAAACGGCCGTCCGCCGAAGGATGCTACYGCTCCCCCCATCCCAACCGCTCCAAAGCAACGCGGCGAAACAACGAGCCGGATAAAAAGCAGGGAAAAAAAATCCATCATTTTGATGCCCCAAACTGATAAATGCCAAACCCCAAGAAGCTCACGCTGTATTGATTTATGGGGAAACCGCTCGGATGCCATGGTGATAGACGGCAGGGGAGAGACAGGAGGAGAGAGTGGGAATTAATAATATGTATTTTGATATAAAAATACCTCTGCTAGCGGGGTGCATCTGCGCTGGAGGAGAGGAAGCCGCAGAGCAAGGGGCAGGTTTGCAGAGGGGGCTTCTGCGCTCGCTGTCGCTTACGGATTTTTAGTACCGCGCAGAAAAAGAGCGGTAAGATTCGCCCCCACGCACCAGAGCCGTGGCAGCGGGGGGCTTGTCAAGCGATTTCAGCCGAACGGCGCTTGCAGCGACGGGGAAAAGGTGCAAAAGCCCCGTGAGTTACTCTGAGAGTTTTCAAGCAAATATAGACGATCTGGCAACGCGGCCTCGCAGCACCCCGATTTTTCTGTTTTACCGATGTTTGGCCACGATGCCGTTGGATGGTGCCGTATCAGAAAGACAGCAAGGAAGGTTTTCCCTAAAATGGGAATTTATGGGGCTGGAAGACCAGCAGAGGCAATGGGACAAGTCCGGGTGAATTTGTATTCCTAGCATCTGTTTTACCCCAAAGCAACAGGAAAAAAAAATCACGGCTCGACGCTCGCTTGCCCGGGGATGGCGGCCTGGCCGCTCCGGACCCCCGGGCCCGGGACCGTCTGGGAAATAGGGTCTGGAGCGCGCAGGCTGCCCGCAGAGCACCGGCACTTGGCGCTTTGCCCCTATTTTCACGGCGAACCGCGGCTCCCGAGCGACCCCGCCGGTCGGGGCAGCTCGGCAGCCTCCCTGCCCTCCGGGAGCCCACGGCTTTATCGGCCGGGAAACGCTCGCTGCCCCGCCGAATCCGAGCAGCTCCCGGAGCCCGGGGAGTCGACTGACCGCCAAGAGCAACGGGAGCAGCCGCAGCGAGGGCAACCCCGCGCGGCCCCGGGGCAGGGGCCAGCTCAGCCGCCCCCGAAAAATCGCTGCAATCCCATCACGGCTTTACAAGAAAGGAGTTGTTTGGGAGGGGCGGGGGGGAAGAGCAATCCCAACGCATTTTCATTGCGAGGAGCCGCTCCTGGCCGGAGATACCGTCGGGGCAGACGAGCCAGTCTGCAGCTACCGGGAAAACAGCCGCGATAGAGGCGAGCGCAAAGCAGCGCCGGCCCCGGACGGCTTATCTAAACGCCGGGCTGCAAACAACTCAAGCGAGAACGCGCGCCGCTCCGGGCTGTGCTCGCCGCCTGCTGAAAYGAGGGGCTCCCGACGGGCTCGGAGAGGCCTGGGGGGCGCGGGAAGGTGATCTGACCCCTCCTCGCCTTTGAAGGAGCCTAACGCGTTCCCTGCTCCGGGCTCCTCTTGCTATTTTGAACTGCGGGAAGAAGAAGAAGAAGAAGAGGAAGAAGACGAGGAAGAAGAAGAGGAAGAAGAAGAGGAAGAAGAAGAAGAAGAAGAAGAGGAGGAGGAGGAAGAAAGCTTTCTTTTGAAGAGAAAGAAGCAGCAAATCCTTTGACTGAAAGTGCACCAAAACTCACCACCGCCTTGGAGCAGTAATAATTAGTAGCAGTATTCCTATTATTAAAATAGTGGAAGAAGTTGCAGCCAAAATGCAACTATCCCTCGGCGGGAAGATAAATGCCCCTGTAATGTGTATATTAATACCCATATTGACTTCCCTGGTGTCAGTCGTTATCAAGATTTATCCAGCCTGATGGCCTCCTATCGATCGAGGAGAAGTGTATTCCCACGGGTCAATCCATTCTGATCCAGCCCGTGGCAAGAAGTCAATATCTATTTATTATATGATGTACGAGCTTCATTATTTTAAATGTTGTGAAAGGGGAGACACAGCAGAAAGGAAGAGGAGAAGAAGAGCCGCGAGGCAGGGAAGGTGGTGATCCTTGGACTCCTGAGAAGGGTTTCGGAGGTCTCTGCGCACGCCTCGCCGCTCCTGCTCCCCGCCGCCAAAAATACATCGACGGGCTTCACCTGTCCCCACCTGCCCACAAAAACCGAGGGTGGGGGAGGCTTCGTGCCTCAGTTTCCCTGCCCGTCAACTCAACTTTCTGGGCAGCAAAAGAGGATGGTAGGAGGTATGTGAGCTCGCTGGGTGGCAGCGAGGAGGAGAAGCCAAAAGGAGGTGCCACGCTGGCCCGGCAGAGTAGGCAAGGAGTGCCACGTGGCCTGAATCCTAGGACTCGGCAGCGAAAAGCCCCAAACTGGAAGGACCGAGGCCAATCACCCGGGTAAAAAGCTCCACCACGGCAAAGACCGTAGCARCGGCAATCCAGCGTGGGGTATCGCCAAAGGATAGCATAGAAATAAATAACGTAGACCTCACTGACATTGGCCCAAGCGGTGCAAGAAAGCTACCTGAGACGCTATGGACGTATCTTACGGGACGTTCTTTCCATCGCTTGTTCTCCCACCTTGCATTTATTAGTGATAAATCATGTTTTGCCTGTTATTAAAACATGTTTGCTTTGCCACGAAGGAGGAAGAACAGACTCTCTTTTCATCTTTGGTGCCGTATTTGAGCGGGCGGCCCGGGTGTGCCGGCGCGCTTGCGAGACGCCCCGAGGTAATTGGGACGCGGGTACGACCGACGCAAGCCAGACTTCTAATCACGAGCGGCTCCTCGGAGCTGGCTGCCGTCGCGCTACAAAGAGAGCCCACGCTGCCGGCCGCAAAGCTCCCAAAGCCCGTGGGAACGTGAAGCAGCCTCTTCGCCCTGCCCCGGTTTAACGAGCTGGAGGAAAACACTTGTGTTTAATATTGCATCAAAACGTGCAACGTGGAAGCGCTCCGCTCGCCTTGGCGGCGAGTCAATCAGCCTTCCTCCAGGGACGGGAGCAGCGCGTGTTTACGGGCTCCTGGGTGAGCTCCCCAGCCCGTGCCGGGCCTTGGCSTGCAGGTTTGGATCTAGATACCTAATTTGGTTGCCTTTGAAACCTCAGGTCTGAGAAGGAGGGTGCCTTAGCGAGCTGGGAACCTTCTCCCTGCTTCGCGGCCGCCCTCGGCGCTCGGCTCTAACGTGGCGCAACAGCAGCTCTAGGCCGGGCGGTTACTCCTGGTTCCTCTGCTGAAAGGCACCTTCGACAAATTAATTCCTTGTACGGCGTTCTGGTGTTTTCGAGCTTGATTTCTAACGTTCTTCGGAGTTCTCCTTGGTCTCCCCAACGTATTATGCCGGGGATATAAATCAGAGCGTGCTCCCTTCAGCTCCTTCGGCGCTGCGGCCCTTGGGAGAAGCCCTGGGAGCTCACCCTCGTCCTCGTTACATCCCGTAAATCTGGCGTCGCGCTGGCGTGACATCGCTGCGGATCGGTGTAAAGCGCTTGGGTACAAACCCCAGGGGCTTGCYTTGGGCTCCTAAAGCCACATTTTCACTTTTAACTATAAAAATCCCCCCGGATCTTCCTCTCAGAAATGCTGCACCCACATCTCCTATGCGAGCCAGCGGGAGCTCAGAGCTCGGGCAAACTCTGGCTCAGATCTCAGCTTCTTGGCATGCAAGATCTGCTAAGCTCGTTCCCTCTTCAAAATAACTTTTCACCTAACAGTCTCCGGTGCCCTCGGAAAGCTTCCGCGCACCGAACATTTCAATTCCCTCCCATGCTTTCATTTAGTGCTCGATGAGATCTAGGAGCCTTCAAAAGGATCAAGAAGCGTGAAAAATCCCTTCCCGCTCGTGGAGGAGCACGCAAAGCCCCGCGGCTGCCTGCCCCTCGCCAGCGGGCCAAACCCTCCCGTCGCCCCCAGGCCGAGGSCTTTACCGCGGCTTCTCTCCGGCGGGCTCGTGCTCTCCGGCACGCAGCCCCGGAGGCGCTGAGGCTCGAGACTAATTAAGATGAATGTTAACTGTCCTCGCTGCTCATTACCCCCGAGAGAGCGCATTAGCAGCTCTGATGGAAGCTCTCTTTGGAGCTGCCCCCACGCATCCTCAAACCCAACTGCCCCCCCGCCACGTTCCCCAAAGACGCCCCGCATCTCCCTTCGCTTCGTCACCCGCGCCGAACGGCGGCACCTCGAGCAGCGCCCGCCCGGGACGGGCGCCGGCGGGCGGGCAGCAAACCGGAGCGGTTGGCAAACCCRACACGTCTCCGGCGAGCGGCTGCGCCGGCGCTTGCAGCGTCCYGAGATTTTCCGACTGGGAAGGGAGGCAGCCCGCGGGCTGGGGCGGGGGGGGGCTCGGAGGGGGACAGGAGGTTTCTTCCTGCTACTGAGCCCCGACCATCAGGAGCGGGCAGGAAGGAAAACGCAGAGGCACGAGAAAGTAAAAATAAAACCGTCTAAAAATAGCCCCCTCCGAGCAGCCCGGGGCCGCGCCGCGCGGCAAAGCCCCTTCCAGGGAAAAGACAGCTGGCAGGAGAAGGGCGATCTCCTCCGCGGCTCCCAGAAACGTTCCTCTCCTCGCTGAGAAACTCGGCCGCCTCCGGAGCCCTGGGGCGGAAAGGGGCATTTCCACCCGGCGGGGAGGGAGGGGGGGCAGCCGGAGCGGGGGCAACCGCTGGCCCGGCCGGAGGCACCGCCGGCGCGGGGACGTCCCGGCGGCCGCCGCCGCGACGCTCGCCGGGGGCGTTCAGATACGGTGGGTTGTCCTCTTTAATTAACCCCACCGGGGAGCCGGCGGCGATTTCCGGGGCGAAGCTGCCGCCTGCCGTCCCGGCTATGGCAAGCGGTGCCCTTGCGAGCCGAGCACCGATTTCCCATCACGGTTAGACACCTATCGAGCGAGGCTGATCCAGCCTCCGAAGAACACGGACGAAGGYTGCTTCCCAGTCGCAGCAGGCTGGGAGCAGGCAGCACTCGCAGACCGTGTGGGCACAGGTTACATCTAGGGCAATCCAATAAAGCTGTACTYTGACCTTAAAAAGACTGGGTGCAGCTGGGGAAAGGGACAAACTAGCGCCGAACACCACGCTTTGCAGACCTAATAGTAATGCATCAAGCTGCGGCAGCGCACGTATTTATTTTGTCAAACTGTCAAAAAGTGGCACCTGAGTGGTTTTATATAAAGAAGCATTAGAATCGAAAGCGCTTTGTAGCTAAAAAAAATATATATATATATTTATATATATTACCCAAAGCTCTGATATTGAATAGGATTCAAAGGCTGTGCAAATATGCACTGCAAAGGTTTCTCCACACCAAGCTTGCTTCCTAGGAGCTGGATGGAAAAGCTCCATTTTCCACTAAGTACAAAAACACGTACTCCACGATGCAAGACACTGACATGGCTTCTGATGCTACCTGCATAGAGCAATGGGGGTGGCGGCATATTTTTCAAAATATGTAAATGTCTTCTGGCCTGAAACCAGCTAATAGGTAGAGAGCTAAAAGCCTACTTCACAGCAGGGCCAAATTTCCCAGATGACTGTTGTGTATTTAAAAAGAAAAGATTAATTTTTCGAATCCCACAGAAAACTTTTGCAGAAGAAATCATGCCCCCCGATCCCCTCCCTTGCCACTGAGGAAAGGCAACGACCTCAAGTGATCTAAAAGGGACACTTGAAGCCTGGCCAGATCCTGTTCTGGAGGAGCAAAACAGCACAGAATCGTCGTAAAGGCCCTGGGAGCCCGCACAGCCGCGAAGCCCCAGCTGGGGAGACCTTGCCCCAGTTTGGCACCTCTGAGGTCTTCAAAAAACGCAATTCCCGAGCGAAGAGCAGCACGCAAACCCGACAGAGCTGACAGCAACAAGACAGCACGAGCAAGGATATATTCGGGGTGCAGCCCTCTGCTCCCGCAGCCGAGCGCCTCGGGCAAGCCTGCAAACCCACCCGCCTGGTGTCCTCAGAGCTGAGACCAGCTGCGTGGGGAGTTATTTTTCTGAAGGGGAGAGTGCAAAAGGATGACCTAATATTTCACCATTAACGGCTTTATGAAGCTTTTCCATTCCAGCCCGTAACTAGTCTTTTTGAAAACCTGCCAAGAGGAGGCTGGAAATTTGACCTCACCTTGCAGAAACTTCTCAAAGAGAATTAACCCGTGGCGAGAGATGAAGGGGCCCCGCAGAGCGCTAGCGCTGAGCCCTGTAACTGTATACAGATMGTCTGGAGGGGAGGGAAATACATGAATACAAAAATACTCAGAWAAAAAAAGAGTATTTTACATGAAAACAGATCACAAGGAAACGTCTTCTCCACGCTACGTGTCGGAGAGGTGGCTGGCTACGGCCTCACCTTCTGCTAAGCCAGAGAAGCAAAGCTGGGCTGTCGTTAAGCTGCAGGGCAGCAATAATTTTGTGATTGCCCACCCATGCAACGATTAGCCCCAAAGCTTTCCGCCGGTTGAGAAGGGCCGCTGGGGAGTTATTTGTTCTGGGCTGCATTTCCCACCAGGAGAGCCAGCGCAGCRCGGTGGGTGACGGCAGGTACAGAGCGCTCATTAGCTTCATTGTAATTACCCGAGACCACGGCAGGGTTTGAAGCCATTTGATCCGGTTCAGTGGCCCCAGCTGTTAAAATCTCAGCCTGTTCCCCGCCTGACTGCGAAAAGCTCCCTCTAGCAATGTCTCCTGCAGACCTCTGCTGGCCCACAAGCTCCACCAGCAGCCTTGGCCCAGCGAGCAGCTCCATCCTCCCTGGGCCAGCCTGGCCAGGCTCAGATTCAAGCATCCACCCTAGTCTTCCAGCCTCGTCCCAGACTCACTGTTATAAGCCCCACAGAGGACTTCTGCGGGTAGAACGGAGAATCCTGTGGGGCAAAGCCTTCAGGAAAGGGAAGCAATGCACCTTACTCATTTTGCAAGGAGGTCTCCTACCCCCTCAGGAGCAAGGGTAACCCGTGGGCAAACTCTTAGGATACCCACGAAGAACAGATGCCAATGCTTGGAGCCCTCCATACAAGCGCCTGGCTTTCCTTRCCCCAGCTGACCTCCTTGCCATTTCACAGACGATTTGACATAACACTTGCATCTAAGCCTTCAGATGCTCGAGCATTTTTCACAGCACCAGCTAAACACCACGCTATTTGTGAAACCTGTAGGCAGTCTGGTGGCCTTCCGCGGGAGCAAACGGCCTCGTATCCCGCTGGCGTACGTCATCGGACATGTTTGCAGGACTGTGGCACCACTCGTGTGGGCTCCAGGCCCTATCATACACCGGACCACGGGATCAGGCAGCAACGCCATCAGTTATACCTTTGCCATGCAGGACCAGGGCAGAACCTGCTGATCCCACCCCAGAGATAACACCATACCACATCCTTCCCGGTTTATTAAAAGCAGTGATCAGCGTTTCAGTGTCAAGCTCAGACACTTTTCCAAGAGGCGTTCTCCCAACTTCACACCAGTGAAGGAGAATACTCATTTGTCAGGGCAGCAAGGAAGGCATGGCTAGCAATACCTTCTAGCACCTTGGCAAGAGGTAGCAACTGACTGCAGAAACACACTTTGGAATGAGAAGAAGGAAATCACTCAGAATAATGCTGTTCCTAGCTCTGTGGTAGAAAGGACAGAGAACTATATGCACCAGCAGACATGCAGAGCTGTAGAGCCCGTAATGATTTCTGATCCTAGCATAATACCAGTCAACTGCCACCTACTCAGTGGGCTGAAGGACCTTTCCCCACTGCCTTGCTCAGAAGAAAGCCTTGCACTGCAGGGAGCAGCAGTGCACAGCAGCCAGCAAAGTGGGCACTCACACTGGGTCCTGCAAGTCCCACACGCTGAACCCGGCACGGCTCACAGCTCGGCGRCACGTGAGGAGGCGCTAGGGCTTACCTGGTGATGATGGCAAGGTGGGGAGGGCTCATGCAGGCTCCCATGAAGAGCACCACGTTCTCGTGGCGGGTCTGCCGGTAAGCCATTACCTCCCGCTTGAAGGCCTTCAGTTGGTCCTCGTTGTCCCGCTCGATGTCGATGAGGCGGATGGCCACCTCGCCGTGCCAGCGCCCGTGAAACACCTGGCCAAAGCGCCCCTTGCCAATGAGCTCCCCGATCTCCAGCTGTTCGAAGGGGATGTCCCACTCCTGGAGGAAGATGCTGGTTTGGCTGGCCTTGCGGGGGAAGTTGCGAGCTGAGAGGAGGGAGAGGTTCATCTCTTCAAAGTCATCCTCCGACTCCTGAGCCTCCTCGTTCCCCTCCTCATTCTGCGGGGAGACAGACAGAGCTGAGCGCTTGCTCAGAGAAAGCAGGTAGGTATCTCCCAGAAGCAACTGAGAGGAGGTGACCGACTGGTTCCAAATATGTTTTGGGCAAAGCCACAGGAAGACAGCAGCTAACATATCTAGATTTTGCAGGGAGATGCCATGGGAGCTTGCAAATCCAGGGTTAAATACAGGGGAGTGACACACCAGAGCATTTTATTAATTCACCTGAAAGCASTATCTCATCCCACCCCTTCCTAGCAGTGCTCCACTAACACCAACAGCTCCCACCGCAGTGGCTCCAGGTCTGCAGCCTCGAGAACCCGGGATAAGGCTGAGCTTGCCTTTCCTGAGCTGTGCATTTCTTACAAGACCTACAGCGTGCATAAAAAGCTGCATCCCCCGTCCTGGCCTTCCAAGCCTTCCTCCGCACCGCATTTTTAACGAATCTCATAAAATCTCACTGAACTATAAACTTGAGGAGAGGTGCGAAGCCCACAAGGGACCTTGCTGCCGCCGTCTGCTCCGGTGGCASGGCGAGTCGGACGTGGGGGTGTCACGTGGGCACAGGACTCAACCGAAGGCTGCAAATCCCCTCCGAGGAAAGGCTTCGCGATCCCCACTAACGCGTTATCGGGAGCCTCAGGCAAGCGGATGAACGCGGCTCGCGCAGACGGCCGCTCCCTGGCCGGGTCCGGCTGTTAATTCAATTACCAGCAACTTCGCTGCGCAGATGCAAGCTTTACGCCCGTTTCTGCGGAAAGTGCCCTGCGGTGTATATAACGTAAAGGCCCACCGAGCACCGTACGGAGCCCGTCGGCTCGGCATAATTGTATCCGCGCCGATGTATCGAGCACAAAGGCGGAAAACGTCCCAGCACCAACCCCCGGTCCCGCAAACTTCGCCTTCCCGAGTTTTCCTTTTGTTCTAGAAATAAAATAAAGAGCTTGAGCTGCTGCTGGTGGCATCTTACCTCCGACGTTGGCTCCACTTCAATTTGAAGTAATGGATTTCCTTCCAGGCTGTTAAAAAAATTACCACAGTGTGAAAACAGAGCGGCCCGGGGAGCGCGTGACAGAGYGCGGAGTGGCACCGTGACGCGGGTGTCAAGTCCTGCTTCCCTCGGCATCAGTCTCCATCAGGACACAAGGCAACGGCGACGGGGAAGGGCAGGCTCGCGCGGCGGGCTGGGGGCACGCTCGCTCGGGAGCGCGGCCCGGGAGGAACGTCCGCAGGGGCGGATTTACACCCGGGCGTAACATCCGCAGGGGCGGATTTACGCCCTCGCGGCTCCGGGTTGAAGCACCCAAGCAAGGCTGGGGCACGTGCTCGTGGCGCTTTCGGCTGGTTTCCAGGTTTGCTTTCTCAACGAATGCCAGCYGAAGCCACACGCGGGTCCGACTAGTTGCCAGAAGAGAAAAAAAAAAATCAGATTTTGCAATAATTTTCAAAAAGCGGAGATTACRAAGACCCRCTGCACAGCAACAGCTCCAGAACGTGCCCCAGCAGCAGGAGTGGTTTACCCTGCCGACTCCTTGGGTCAAAGAGCTTTCTTGCTCCCTGCTAATGCAGCGCCTGCCAGCACCGGCTCCGCGACCAGGTCCCGAGGCGCTCGCGCGCGGCGCCTAGCAGGGAGCGCACGCAGCGGAGGGGTTCGGGGGACGAGCAGCGGGAGCACCTCGGGAGGTTCGGAGTTACAACAGAGCGCCCTCCCCGCGGGAGCGGGGGCTACCGGGGAGAGCCAGGGCTCGTCCGGCACCGCCAGCACCCTCGAAGGCGCTCGGCGCCGAGGTCCTGCGTCTGCTCTTCCGCCGAATTCCCACTCAAGCGCTACGGGCGGCAGGATGGTTTCTTTCCGCCAACCCTCCCGGGCACGTGCAGGTTGCCGGAAAAGCGGGCTCTTTTGGCTCATCTTTAACACAGACGCTAATACCTGTCTCCAGAGTATCTCAGGGGATAAAGCAGAACCTGCTTTTCAGTCCAGCCACGTCTGGAGTAAGGTCAGTAATTTCAGAGGGTTACTTTCAGCAGGGTAAGCTGCTGAGAATCACAGATTTTGCATATTCAGAACCTTATTTTCCCCACAAATCTGTCCAGCCCTAGTTCTGACACTGTATTTTAAATATTAGGATCTGGCAGAGTTAACTCAAATCTCCTCTCACAGGCAGGACTACCTATGCCAGAGGAGAGCCAGGAGAAGTGCAGTGTACAAAATCTCCCCTTACGATTGCATTTGGTTCCTGTGTGCATTTTGGTCTCTTCTTTGGCTTAGGAAAAAAAAAAAAAAAAGGCTTTAACTTAACCACTTTGCCATTAATTTCCATGCTGCCAGCACCCAATGGGCAGAGCCGCTCCGTCTCCAGCCGCCTCTCCTAGACAGAGATGAGATTCTTCAGACCCCCCTGACAGGTTGCCAATTCAGTGAGAGGCGTGTGGGCGATCTGGAGAGAAACTACRTCTCTGTCTGGCCCCAGATCTTATCTGTTAAATTTCCAGCTTATATAATCCTTCAAAAGTGGCATTCATAAAAAGGAACAGCAACCATCCCTGAAATGCAACATCGCTGCTGGATGCTGCYGGAACGACACGGATGACAGTGGTCATGGAGAACCTTAGCAAACACTGGGTGAAACAGAGAAGCTCTGGCTCAAACTGCTGGGAGAGCTATTCCTAGGTGCCAATCATATACTGAACTGTCAAGCTAACCCCAATGCTAAGTGCAAAGCTTATAACTTGAAAATGCTACAGCTGGGCTGGGAGAACTAACTTTACTGAGATTATCTGAAATGTCCCACTCCAAGACCTTGTTTTTCTGCTTCTAATAAAAGATCAATCACTTGAGCTTTGGCTGGCACAACACCTCCGTTAATGCTTCCCCAAGGAGCTCAGGCTCCCATCAGAGGCTGTAGCATGAGGGGCGAACGGAGAGAGATGAGAGGAGGGGGAGCCACTTACATTGGGTTGGAGTTGACTGGATGGAGGACCACCTGCGGGGCTCGAGTTGGCGTCTCGGGCACTACATCTGAAAACCAGAGAGCTCAGTGAGAGCAGGGCAAGACATGCTGCAAGGAGCCTTTTCAGGTCAGTGGCCAGAGAGTTGGCCAAGGGTGTCCAGGGAAATGCACCCAACATTTCCAGCCAGGCTGAAAACCTAGGTTCACACCCAGGTRAAACTCAGTAACGCATGGGTGTAGCTTAGGGTCACCCAGTCTTGGTCTGCAGCGTGTTAGACACCGTCCTGCAGCAATACAGTGTTCAAATGGCCATCCTGTGGTCACGTTGGGGGAGAAAACCCCGTCATGCACCCATTACCCTCCACGAAGCAGGGGTTAAGAGAGCCCGCCCATATCCCCTGCCAGGCAGCGCCAGCTCCCCGGGGCGCATCTCAGCGCGCCACTTCACTGGCCTGTCGAGCCGTTCGGAGACACTTACCAGGGAAAATGAACTGCTGCTTGTACTTGTAGTAATGGGAAGCTAGAAAACAGAAAGGGGAGGTTAAAAAAAAAAGAAA
Organism: Rhea americana; assembly: GCF_003343005.1. Taxonomy (NCBI): domain Eukaryota; kingdom Metazoa; phylum Chordata; class Aves; order Rheiformes; family Rheidae; genus Rhea; species Rhea americana. Next base: position 124,266 of record NW_028185350.1, on the reverse strand, counting down.
AGTTTCAGAGCCCAGCGCTGGAGAGGATCTAACCCAAGGGACCTCAAGCCCAGCACCACGAAGTGCGTGACCAGAACCTGGTCCCTCCTGCCTCCATCCCCCAGGCACAGCCTCTCCTCACCTACATCTCTCAGAAAATACCTTTATTATTCCACCAAAAGCCAAGCACATTTGGTGGCCAGCCCAAAAAAAAAAAAAAAAAAGACTCTCAACCCTCCAATAATGAGGACGTATCGTAACGCAAGGAGCCAGCAGCGCAACGCAGCCCCTCACGCAGGCGCTCACTGCCTCTCCAACCATACTCAACGCGTGCAGAGGTTTATTTTCCCTCCTGTGTTTCGTCTTTACGCTGTTCTTTGCACTGTAAGCTCTTCAGGGGCGGGAGCAAGTGGCTTGTGCCTACGCGGACGCCGAGCTGCCAGCAGCACTCGAGCGACGAGAGCCGCTCCGCGCCGGTGAGCTGCCCAGCCCGCTGCTGCTCTAAGTGCTGGAGACTGCTGCGGAGAACGCTTGTTCTCTATTAAAACTTACCTCCTCCTTTTGCCAGCCTCAGCTACTACTTTATACTCGTGATTAACATTTGGAGAGCGCTGACGCGGTCTGCAAAGCCACCCAAGGGGTTTGGCCGCTCGATGCTTATCGAAAGCCCGTGGGGTTTCAGCTCCTSATTGCCCCTAGAGAAACACGGCTTGTGTCTGCGGTGTCGGAAAAAYGCCACGCGATGCGCTCGCAGATGGTGCACGCTGTGGTTCAGCCGGTGGCAAGCCCACCCTGAGGGCAGCAGGAACCCCAGGCAGATACGCAGCACCCTCCCTCCCCTAAATAACGCCCTGAGCTGCAGGGCCCCTCGGCGCMTCCCCATGTCTGCTCCAAGCGTCACCGTCCACACCGCAGGACTGACAGACGTGTATCCCTTTCCTGTGCAGAGGGACACAGCGCATCTGCAGCGTTGGATCACATCTGTCTGAGCCAGGAGGGTCCCCATAGGTAGCTGCTGTCGGAGTGGAGGAGAAGTGCCGGGGTCTTGGTGGACCTCAAGGGCTCTTCCCAGGAGACAGAGGATGCAAGGTGTTAACAGCTCCCAAATCTGCACCTCGAGGGCTGATTTGCCTTGCGTGGGCAGGCAGGTAGTGGGCATGGATCAGCACAGAGCTGCTGCAGCCAGTGCGGCTCTGCAGATTGACACTGGTGGAGAAGGCACTATCCCCTCTCAAGCTCTGAGGGCCCAGAAGACTGCCCATCAGCTTTACAGCACTATCTGTGCTTCTCTGAGCTGAGATCAAAGGAGATTCAAAGGTAATTCCAGGGGAAAAAGTCACTGTACCAGTTTCCAAGCTCAAATCCTAATCCCCAAGATGATCATCTTGATGAGGCTGCTCTGAAACACCGAGGTCCTCCCGCGCATGAAGATGAAAGCTGGCCAAGTCCTGCTCTGGATCAAACTGGCTCCCACCACAGGTTTCATGTCCAGCAGAAGAATATTAGGCTAGGTTCCAAATGTTTCTTTTTTACATTTATTTTCTGCATTTCATTTGCTTGCCTGAGTGCACATATTCCAGGGAAACAGCTCTCCACACCCTTGCAGAGCTCCTCAGACATCCGCTATCTACCATCAGCGACCGAACTTGGCTTTAGGTTGACTGTGGTTTGACCAATACCAATGTTCTGATATAGGCACAGAAACGCGTTTCGTGCTTTTGTTTCTGCAGTTTGCAGATTCTACTCCGAGGTCTTGGAGCCCACTAGTGGTTTGCGGACCGTGGCTCGGGAGATCCTGCTCTGCTGGGCTGACCCTGGGAGCAGGAGCAGCTCTGCTGCCGCGACTGCCCTGGCCGGCCGGGGTGACGAGGGAAGCACACTGCCTAGGCCAGCAGCCGGGAGATTTGCTAGTTAAGTGCTACATAGATGCAAAGGCTTTCTAAAAAACATGGAACTACCATTCCACATCAGGCAGGGGGAAAAGCCCAGTGGGATCTGCAGACTGTGCAGAAGCTCAGGTTTATTCATTGCAGAGCGGGCAAGCTCGTTGTTGATGCTGCATATTTACTTCTCAGCGGACAGCCCACACTGCCCATTGGGGTACCAAACTCTTCCTCACTGTGCCTCCATCGTCTTCCTCTCTCCCCTTCATCATGCTGCCTGAATCCCCAGTGTACTCCAGTGAGCAGGAATTTTCTGAAAGGCCACAGACAGCTTGAGGTACTGGGCACAAGCCTGGAGACCCAAAGAGCTGCACTGATWTTTCCCAGCTTTAGGAAATGTTTGTTACCATGGCGACGGATCCCGCCAGTCAAATCCCCCCTCTTCGGCCTCCCTCCTCCTCCTCCGTGTCTAAAGGCTTGTCAAGATGGAAGAGGAGGAATCAAGAGGAGCACAGCAGAATTAACAGAGCACAAAGGCACCGTCTGGCTCCCTCGGAGAAGTGATCCGGCCCTCCTCCATCCCAGACTTGTTATCGCATCAATCCCAGGTTTTGTAGCCAGGAAAGAAAGCAGAGGGATCCCAACCTYGTGGCTGCTGTCCCATCAGAGAGAGGCAGCACCAAGGCTCAGAGACCACGGTCACYCTGAGGATTACCGGGTCCAGCCAGCGCCGCAGTGCCGGTCCTTGGAGCTGTGGGGAACCAGCGTGCTGGGCACAAGCCGTGCAAGCAGGAACGTAAGCCCTTCTGGGGGTGCAGCCGCAGGGAACTGCTGCCTTCCAGTGTCRGAGGCACAACCCAGARAAGCAATTGCCCCAAATCTCAGCTTCTTCRCTCCAGCCTAGAGAGACCTCATCATGCGTGGCAWGTTTCAGCATCTCAGACACAGGTCRGGGCCACAGCTTCTCCTCTTGCTCCTGCCCCCAGTCCATTTCTGGAGGGAYGCTGACATGTTCAGGGAGAGAGGGTGATAGCTGAGGAAGCCTGAAGCCCTTCCGAACCCCCTCAGTGCTTCCAGGAGCCAAGCTTGGCCATCACCTCCAGGCAAGTGACCTTTCCTGGAACAGCAACACTGCCCCAGGGACATTCTCAAACGGCAGCGGCACTGGGGCAGTGGATCGATAGATTTGTATGCCAGAAGGGGCTCTTCTGGCCATGTAACATAACTCCTACATATCTGCTGCCTCACCTGGCCAGTCCTGCCCTCAGCCCCTTATCTGGGAGCGATTTACAGGGCTTCTTTCACAGAGGCACCACCATGCTGACACCAAGACTGCAAGGTACAAAGAACATGCCACCTCCCTCGACAACATCTTCCCACAACTAATGACCTTCCATGAAATTCTTCCGCCGCCTCTTAGCCTGAAGTCATCTGGCTGCAGCTGCCAGCCACTGGCCCTCACCATCCTCTAGCACTAGAGTCCTCACTTCACCAGGGACCAGCAAGCTGCAAACAAATTACCTCTTCCATTTTCTCTGAAAAGACTGAGGTCTAGAAGCCTCTCCTTGGCAAATGGGTCTCTCCAGACCTTGGGACACGGGTAGACAGAGAAGATTCACTGGGACAAGCTAGATCAGAAACTCTCCAGTATCAGCTTCTCCCATCTATCACTCCATGTGCATTGTGACMCTGTGCTGAAAACAAGCTTTTTGGAGGTACATTACCCCAAAGATGCTGTGAAGGCATCTCAGGTTACCCTTGAAGAGCGGTAAGAACTTGCTTCCCATTTGCCATTGAAGCAACAATACACCAAGGCACATGTCATGGACAATTCATGTCCAGAAACTCTTCGGTAGCCACAAGCGGGACAGGTTGTCCACAGAGGTTGTGCAGGCTTTGACCCTGGAGTCTTTCAAGCTCTGCCTGCATAAAGCCCTGAGCAAYCTGCTCTGGCCTGACAGCTGACCCTGCTCTGAGCAAGAGGCTAGACCAGAGACTCCTGGAGGYCCGTTCCAACCCTAGTTACGCTATAGTCCCGAGTTTGGTTCTGCTGCTCTTTTTTGTCTCCAGTTTTCCCTATCCTAGCAGAAGTACAAGCAGACAAAYGGACCTAGTGGATCCTCACAGTGAGGACACCTGGCGGGCATGAGCCCAAGTCTCCCTCCCCAGCGCAGCTCACACGGTGCACCTCTCATCACGGCYGGACATACACCAGCTCGCACGTTACCTGGCAAGTTGAACTGCTTCTGCTGCCGCGTGCACTGCGGTGAGGGGTGGAGGGGGGATGGTGGAGTCGCACTGGGTGGCAGCGGTGGGGCAGGCGAGGAAGGCGTGGAAGAGGTTGTRGAGGAGGGGTTGCTGCTGGAATCTGGCTGGTAGGGCACCGGGATGTGGTCCTGCAGGAAGACGGCAAGCACAGGGAAGGAAACAGAAAAGAGAAGAGCGGGTGAGAACAACACCTGCCAGTTCGTCCCATCACTAGTCTCTCCARGCTCCTAGGTTGGCAAGCAATGCTCCTGCAAGAGCTACATCTCCGTCCAAGTTGGGAGCTGCACCTCCCRTGGCTTGGTCACTGCCTGGCGTAGGACGGAGGTGCGCAGGAGGTACAAGAGAAGGTCCCTACCRAAAGGCTGCAATGAGGAGAGCGAGCCAGCGTTGTCTCCATTGCTCTGAGCCCCTCTTAGCCCACCACCCAYGACACGTTGGCTGGGCACATCCCGTGAAGAGCTGGCATTTCACACTTCACGGAGAACGATCAGAGCCCAGCACTAGCATTTTCTAAAGCCATTTGYGTTCACCAGTTTGCAGCAAGGCCATTCCGCACCAGAAAAGGGGCTTCGTTGTCAGCCCCTCTGCGCTGCACACCCACAGCTGAGGGCCTCCCAAAGCCTGCTTATGTCGCCAAGTCACGGCTGCGGAGGCTGATGGGAGGGCTCCACGTCCCCGGGGCTTGGTCCTTAGAGACACTAGGGCCCTGGCAGCTTCTGCTGACCTCAGATCAAGCCAGAAACCCAGCACCTTGCTTGGAGGAGGGCTGGGGGCTCAGTTCGGACAGATTTGAAAGGATCACCAATGTCCTCAGAGCATTGCTGGATCATCCAGCGACCTCGCTCATGGTCTTGCTGCCCTGCTCGGAGACAGAGCAGGGTCTGGTTTTGTAAGTGTTGAGCCCTTGACTCTCCAAAGACAGGCACTGCCACCACAAGAGCCAAGAAAGTGAGAAAATCTGTACGCCCCTCCCCCAGCAGGTAATCAAGTTGGCCAAAATTAGTTTTTAAATGAGCTGGGCTTTCGGAAAAACCCATGTACGTTTTGCACATTCCATCCYGACGCGCACAACAACGTCGGCCAGGTAAATTATTTTTTGAATCGACATCAGAGGCCACTAGGAGTAAAAGTTCAATGCTATTTACAGAGCACCGGATACAGGATATGTCCGAAGAAATGCTTTTAGAAAGAGCAAAGTAAGAAGGAGCCTCTGTTTCACAAAGCACATTTATACAGGAAACATTAGCCAGAATGGGAGTGCTCTGGTCGAAGCCTGGGCAGAGGCAAGGGGACTATTTCTAAGCTGTTGCCAGTGCAGCTGCTATTACTGATCCTCCTGAGAAATAGCCTGTTGCATCCTACAATCTCGTACCCAGCTGTACACAGCGCCTCAGATTTGCAAGTACAGTCACATATATACTCACACACATAGGTACATACAGACACATACGTGTGTATTAACRCACATATCTATATATACTGGGTCATACATGAGTTTCCTCTGCAGCCTTCAAAGTGTAATTATATATATGCATATAGCTGTTTATCTCTCTCTGTATATACACATATATAATTAGCATCGTTACGCTACGGTTAGGGAAAGGTTAAGGCAGATCCAGTGACTGATGTCTTTCGAGCCCAAGGCCTTCCAGCAGCGGACTCGATAAATTCCCCAGCGGCCTCTAATAAAAATACCTGCRTGAAACAACTCCCCGAGAGGAACCCCGCCAGAATAAATCAAAAACCCGCGCGTTTCCCCCCCAGGAGCTGGAGCACCGCAACCCTCCCGCCAAACTCCGCCTCGCATCGACGGGAGCCCGCCGGTTTGACGACCTGCTCSCCCAGTCCCCCCTCGTCTCCTCTGGCACCGAGGATTTGGCCGTCGGAAATGCTCTCTGCGGAAGGCAAGGCTATAAAACCGCATCTAAAATAAATCCGCGGACTGCAGTTGCAGCGCGGAAGAGCGAGCTCGCCAGGCGCGCTGCGGGGCCCGGCTTGACCGGCTTTGCCAGGGACGCGACCAGATCCCGCGCCGCTGTACGTTTGCTTTGCAACCTTCCTTTTTTCTCTTTTTTTTTTAATCAAGTCTCAGGTGGTGGTAGAGAGCACAAAACCCCCCAGGGATCCCRGGTGGATCTGTCGCCTCCCGAGGCTCGGCAGCGGGAACGGAGCCGCGCTGGAGCTAGCGCGGAAGCCCCGATCCCGCGTTAYTTCCAAGTCGGTGAAGGCAACGACCTCGGCGGATGCCAAACCCCGCGGGAGCGTCAGCCGGCGGCGTTACTGCGTTTGCCGCTGTACGTTTGCTTTGCAACCTTCCTTTTT
>NW_028185350.1:96434-116893 GCF_003343005.1 Rhea americana | reverse complement strand
TTTTTTTTTTTTTTTGGCGAGCGCAACGCGTTTTTGCCCCCCGCCGAGGCAACGGGGGCGGCGCTCGCCCTCCTGCGCCGGCAGCGCCCGGCCACGCTCTGCAAGGAAAGAGGTGGGGAAGCGACGGCCCGTCCTCCTGGCGCGGCGTCTCCGTCCTGGGTCGCGGGCTCCGGCGCCGGGGAAGCGTGCGAACGGCAACGAGACGGGACCCGCATGCATCGCCGGAGGCAGGGCCGCTCGCGGCGGGGGCCACGCTTCCGCCCAGGCCGGCTCTCACCGTTAGCGAAAGGCGAAAACCTGTTGCACTTACCGCGTGCTGTGGGGAATCTGAAAAGGAAAGGTGGCAGGGGGAGGGTGGGTGGAAGTGGTTTGGGATGCAAATCTGCCTCGCACCGTACGGCTCGTCTCCCTACAAGCGGAAAAGACGGTGGGTAACAAATTTCCACAAAGCGCCCAAGCGGTTCGGGAGCCTAAGTCCCGTTGGCTGCCAACAGGCTTTGGGCTCCCGAGTCCCTCGGGTGCTTTCGCAGAAGGTTCCCTGGCGAAAAGCTCCTGCAAGGCAGAACCGGAGGAAAAGGTCCTTACCTCCGCGGTGGATGATGAGCAGGTGACACGGCGGGGCCTCTTTGGTGCATTTGTTGTGGCACTTGAGCCTGGCAAGGGGGAAAACGGGGGGGAAAAAAAGAAAAGAGAAGCAAGCAGTGAGAAAAGGGAGGGGAGGCGAGCGGCGGCGCGGCCGCGACCGCGGACCTCGGAGGTGGCCGTYGCCCGCGGCGGGTCCCGCCTGCCTCCCCTTCGGCAGGGCACCGCGCCGTATTCGGCCTCGGCCTCGCGCCAGCCGTTTAAACCCGCCCTCCGCGGCGTTTCCCACCGCGCCGGGGCGGCCCCCCTCCCCGCGGCGCGCGCCGACRTACTTGCAGTTTTTGCACTTCAGGCCGAAGAGCATTCCCTTCCCGCAGACGGTGCAGGTCTGGGACATCCAGTACTTGGTGGAAAACCTGCGGGGAGAAACGGCGGCGGAGCGGGGGGGAGCGCTATGGGCGTTCCCGCGCCCTGCCCCGGCTCCCGCGGCCGCTTCCCGCGCTCTTCCTCGGCGCCGAGGACGGGGAAGGGTTGGGAGCTCGGGAGAGGAACCCGCTGAAGGCCGGCGGGGCCGCCGGCATCGCGGCTCGCTATCGATGGCGCCTCGAGGCTTGTCTAAAGCGCGGCCGAGCGGAGATGGAATTTAAACGGGCTTCGAGGCCGGGGAGGAGAGGGAGCCGCGGCGAGGCCGGGACGGACGCCGGGGCGGGGGCACGGGGCGCCGGGAGCCCCGGCGCTGCCGCGGGGGCGCCGTACCTGTGTTTTATGGAGTTCCCGAGGTCGCGGCGGGGGATCTGCGGGGACCAGCGAGGCACTGACAGCGTATCTGCGGGGAGACGGCGGCGGGGGAGAGCGAGGCGGGGACTCRCCCTCCCCGGCGCGAGCGAAGGGCGCGCGAGGAGAGGCTTCGGCAAGCGCTTTCCCGCGGGGCGAAGCCCGCGCCGGCGTCGGGAGGCACCGCGCTCCCGCGTCCCCGACACCCGGCTCGGCCCCGGGCTCCCTGCTGCCCCGAGGGGGCCGCGTGCATGCACACACGCACGTGCCTGCACACCCGGGCACGTGCATGCACATGCACACCCATGCATGTGTGCACATGTGCATGCACACCCGTGCACACGCATGCACACCCATGCACACGCGTGGGGGTCTCCAGCCAGTGGCAAGTGCAAATCTCTCCGAGCCCCTCAACRGCTTCCAAAGAGGAAGGGGCAGCGAAGCCCGAACGGGTCGGGCGGCCGCGCTTGCGGTGGAGCCAAGCGCCCCGCGCCGGCCTCCGGGAGCCGGTGTACCTCCCGCTCCCGGCCCCGGGCGCGGGTCTGAAGCGGGCCGCGCCGTCCGCTCGCGCGGCTGCCCTCGCCAAGTTTGCTCTGGGGATTAGCCCCGCGCGCGGGGAGCCGCGCTGTTTGCTTTAATATCCGAGGCAATATCGGGGCCGCGGCRCGCTTTCGTTGCCCTCTCTTTCTGAAGGTCACATTTGCATGGCGCCGGCGCCCTCGGCGCGCTCGCGCCCGCGCCCTCTCCACCGCGCTGGGGCCGCCAGCGAACGCGCCCCGGAGGCATCGCCGCAGCTCCGGCTCCTGCTGCTCGCCCGTCCGGGACGGGCTTGCGGCTGGAGAGGAGCCTCCCCGCGGGGCAGCGGGGCTGGGAGGAGGCGCGGGGCGAAGCCCCCGGGGCTCCGGCGCCCGCCGGCGCTCGCCCGGCGCCCCCGAGCCGGGCTGCGGGCCCCGCTCCTCCGCCAACCCCCGCAGCCCTTCGGAGGCGCGCTGAGTGGTACCCGCCGCGGCTGCGTCCCGGCACGCCGTCTGCCCGCCCTCGCTCCGCTGGCACCTTGCTGGGCGCCCAGGGAAGTTGGAGGAATTAGCTATCGGTCACGGTGACGGCCAGATGAACAAGCCCTCCTCGTCCTCCTCGTCCTCCTCCTCCGATAAACAACGGCAGCCTGTTTTAGCATTCCGAACGGGAAGGAAACTCGGAAAGTCCCCCCGGCGTGACTCACGCGAAGCCGAGGAGCGGCGGTGGGGCTCCGCGCTTCGGCAGCGCCCTGCGAGGGTGCGAGGCTGCTCCCGCGAGGGTCTCTTCGTTCAGGACCGCTCGGCAGCCAACCAGCCTGGCAGCACGCTCGGCTCCGGGCTGGCGGTCGCCGTCCTCGCTCGCCCGTGGCCGGACCGTGTCACCCCTGCGCTCATGCACTTGCCAGCAAAACCCCAAACTGCCTCTAAGTAGTGCAGCCCACACGCCAGCCAGCTCGTCTCCGTGACAGCTCTTCATCCACGGCCCAGTTGCTTCGGGGGCCAGCTGCCAACCACTGGCTCTGGGCTGTGCTGCGGGTCTCGACCGTGACCACCAAGGGCAGTCTTCCTGGAGACTGCCTTCTTGACCTCCCCGCAAATACAGAGCTCTGCCCAGCCCAGGGAGGAAGGCCCATCCCCACGGAAGGCTCTGCAGGACAGAGGAAAGGCCACCACTTAGAGTTCTGCCACRTCATCCCAGCAACCTCCATCCTCAGAAACGCAGCCTGCACAGACATTGGCCCTCAGGAGCTGACACGCTTAGTGCCACGGGCAGCTCATCACCTCGTTGCCCATCGCTGGGCCTCAGTGGCCCTGCCTGGCCGAGGAGGCTCCTCCACATCCAGCCCCCACAACACAGCCCATAGGCAGGGACCCGCAGGGAGGATAACGGGAGAGCCAGCTCCGTCCCCCCCAGGAAGACATTTCTACCTTGGCTCAGGGTCCCCACCTAGTGCTGGCATAAGTGAGGCCAGATCCTGCTCTGCAGGGAGTAAAATCCTGGCTCTGAGCACTCTGCTAGCAACAGATGTGCGATCCGYGAGCAGGACTGCTCCTGTGATTTTTGTTACTACTGAAATAACCCTTTGCTCTCCTGGTGGGAGGGATGGAGGTTTCCTTCTCCTCCACAGCAGTGGACCCACCTGCGGCCACCAGGCCGTGACACCAGACTGACGTGTTATAAACCAGATGCCACGTTCGACTCCCTGAACAAAAACTGCGCTAGAGCAAGAAAATGTTGGTAAGTAGAACCAAGGCACTAGCCAAACCTCGAACTGCACCAGCACCAGCACCCACGGTCCAGAGCCACACCACGTGTGGTGAGGAAACCACATGCCCAAGACAGGACCCTTCTCTCTGCAGCAGTGGTCATCAGAGATGCTGACAGACCTTCATGCCCAGGGAGGCACCCGAGGGCGCAGGCGCCTTCCGCGAGACGTTTCGGTCCACGCTCCGGCCAAGGAGCGCGGCCYGCGTTCGGGAAGCGCCGGGCCTCGGGCCAAAAGCAGCCACGGCCTGGACGTTTCCAAACAACAGGAAGAGAAGCAGCTACAGTCCCGCTTAGAGCAGCAGCGCTGGCTTTCGTCTCGTCCGCGGCAGGGGCAGGGGGAAGCCTGCCGGCGCGGCGGGCTGCAACGAAGGCGCAGCCTTTGCCTGTCGTCCCACGAGGAGCGACCGAGGCAGAGCTGTTCTCTCGCCAAATCTCTCCTCAGCGAGAAAACAGAAGTCGCTTGATAATAAGGGCAGTTCATCTTCGCAGCGTGACAGTCCTATTTATATAGCTGGAACGTCACGGTCAGTCACTTCACCGGCTTAAATGCTCGCATTGTGGTTTTTTTCCCCCCTGTTTGGAGCCTCGCAGGGTCAATTAGGCTTAAGCAGACAGAGCCGTACTCTTCCTGCTCGGCACGCCATCGCCGGAACAGGCTCCTCCAAGTCCTCCAGGCTTGGCAGACGGCGTGGCAGCGTCCTTCCGCTGCAACAGCGGGCCCGTCACTGCAGGTACCGAACGGCTGCGAACCCACGCGGGCCCGGGGCTGCGGCTTGCCCCGGGGCGGCCCGCCGCCTCCGCCGCGCTCGGCCGGGGACGCCAAATCGAAGCCGGCAGCGGAGGAGGTCCGAGCGCGACTCGCCGTCGGGCGCGAAGCCGGCTGCGCAGGCGCTTGCGCGGGGTGTCCCGGGCGCCCTTCCTCGGCGCAAGGGGGAACGGGACAGGCTCAGGGGCAGGAAAGCCGCAGATGGTCGCCAGATACAAAACAGCTACACCTGCCTTGGCGAGCCCCCCGCCGCCAGCCGCTCGGGCTGGGGCGGCGTTAGAGGGAAGGCTCACGCAGGTTTGGCCCGTCCCCGCTCTTCCCCAGGGCGCTTCCCCTGAGACGCTTCACTCGCCTCCCGTGCTCCTCGCGCCAGCATCGGCTCTTGCACTACACAGAGGAGCAACAGATACCAGAGATGTTTACCAGATACGAAATCAGAGCCCTGAACTGCAGATGCTGCTTGGTCACTAAGCCAGTAGGTAGAGCCAGAAAGAGGATCCAAGAGAAGTGGTCCAGCCACCGGTTGGGTTGTGTTATGACTGCTCTTTTCCTTCTGCAGCGTCAGACATTGGCTACAGTGGGAGGAAAGGCATGTGGTGGGAGCTGAGATTCATGGTGACCACCATGCTGGGGTGGGGAGGGAGCCTTCTCCCAGGGCATGAGCTGAGACCCCTTCCAGCTCTGTCCCTACTCCTGCAGCAAGGGCATCACCAGCAAGGGGCCACCATCCAATCAGTTCTCTGCTCTGTGGGGTCTCAGACCTGTCACGGCCCACTCTCCTCTGCTCTACCTTCAGGACCACATCAGCATTTCCTACTGACCCTGGAAATATTAAGACTAATCGGATCTGCAAATGACATTCACAAGTACAAGCCTGCGGAGAAACCAGCTCCCTGAAAACTGTCTCCAGAGTCACGAGGGCTAAAGCTGGGCCAGGCACAGAAGGCACAAGGAGACAGCCAACGTTCGACTCCTGGGAGGCAGGCCTCCAGGAAGGTCTCCACACTGCAGACCCAAGGGTGAAACAACTCAGTCAACTAGAGAAACAGTTCCTTTTTCTGTCCTAGCACAGCAAAGGGACATGCAACATTTTTTGCTCCCCTCCTCTGCCTCCATTTTTGTTTTTTAAACGGTTTTGGAAAGAAACTATGATGTTGGCCCATCCTGGAGAATGTCAGGCAAACAGCCTGATCCACCACAGTGAAAGGGCTCTGGCTGGGCTCACAGCAGGGAAGAGGACAGGCAAAAGGTGCAGGCATGGGAGCRATGCCAACCAGCTCCAGGTCATCCAGATAAAGAGATGTGAAGCAGCACAGGACATCCTGGACATAGATTATTACAACAAAAAGTAGAAGATCTGACCTGGTTTCTGGGTGCTTCTAGCAAAGTCAWGGACTGTTGACTCCTAAATGCTATCTCTAAATAACAGTGACATACAGTTCTGSCTGTTGCTTGGTCACAGGGAGTGACAAGATACACCAAGAGGTGGTCCTTGGATCCAGCCAGGACAAACTGCCTTCTCTCCTGCATCTTCACGAGCCGGGTCCTCCTCCCTAGCGAACAGGGATGCTAGGATCCATAAGCTATGTTACAAGCAGCAAGACTTGCAAATATAAACTGTATCAGYGGTGGGAAAGTTCCTCAGGATCACCAGATGCCACCGCCTGTTTCTGGGACCAAATCCTGTGAGGCAACTGCAGAGCTGGTCAAAGGAAACGGAAGAGACCCCACAGCCGATGGGGAGGGGGAAAGAGAGGAAAAAGATTCAGCTCTACCATGGCCTGATGGAGAAAGAGCTTGGGGGAGAATATGTCCTGAAGGGAGAGGGAGCTTCTGGCTCCTCAACGGAAATACAATTGCCCCAGAAAAGACAGCACTTGCACCCCCTGGCTCAGCAAAAGCAAGTCCCTGAAAAGCCACAGGACTGGGCTATTTCAGGGCTAAGTTACAACCCCAAAGGCATTACTTATCAGCCCTCGAAAGGAAAGCAGAAAGGGGAAAAGCACAAAAATCAAGTCAAATTCAAAGGGGTGCCGTTGCAAGCCAGCGCTCCCGGGACTCCCGGCCCTGCGGCAGGATCCGGGCTGCCTGGGAAAGAAGGAGCCTTTCTGCAGCCCTCTGCCCGGCGCTCGCCTCTCTGGAAACGCATCCTGCCCAGGGCAAATCTGCCGTTAAAAATAAAACACAGCATCCGAGACCACATCACRGAGATCTGATAAGGACCAGAGACAATTCAGATGGGAGCACGCTCCTGCCACAAGCCGCGAGACAAGCCAGGCGTTGAAAAGAAATCATCGAGAGACAGTATCCTTCAGCCTGAGAGATAGGGGTCTTGGAGAGGGCTCGCGAGGCTGTTTGCCCGCATCTTAATACGACAGGAACAGGATTTTTTGTTTCGCCAACTTAGACAAGTAATTCCACGTCAGCTCAGGCGGAACAAGTGCCAATGGGCTGATCCTACAATGCGATGAGAAAAAGGGACGAGGACTTTTCCAGCTGGATTTTTAAAGGCAAGGGCTTGGGGTGCAAGTGCCCGAGGGAAAGCAAAAGGCGGAGTGCCGGAGAGGGGGGACAGCACAACGCGGGCGGTGGGGTGAAGCCACCTAATTCCCATTTTGGCAACACAATCTAGCAAAGCCTCCGTAGCCTGCCACGCGCTGCAGAGATGTTCACTCCTCCCCACAAATAAATTTGCTCCGGCACCGCTTGGCATAACTCATCTTCTCCCTGCAATGTAATGAACCCTGGCTTCAAGCTCCATTAAGCCCATCGCATAACCGCCTCTCCCCGGCGCGCCTCGGGAGCCATCCTTGCCCACACCTCCGCTGTCCGCCGGCGTCAGAGGACAGCGGACTGGCAGCCGGCTGCGGGACGTGCCTGTTTTTCCTATAGGGTCACAACCCTCCAGGGAGGCAGGCAGGGCTGCGTCAGGCCCAGGGGCTCAGCCGTGGCATGAAGCGCTTCCCCTCGCTGCAGAGGACGGCCCGGCACGACCTGCTCCAAGGTTTTGTCTACCGAGCTACCCGTGTGCCTGTTGCTAAAACCCATCGACGGGGACCCRCTGACCGGTGCGACCAATCTGCTCTCCTGATGGCTCCCGTCTATCTCCGAATACGAACGTTTTCAGCAGCCATCAGAGCTAGAGGACGCAGAGGAGGGCAGTGGAAAAAGCCACCTCTCCAGCAGCGTTAGTCACTCGATAGTCCATCACTTCTCATCGTAGCACGCTCCTGTTATGCCACATTGCATCAGGTTATCACACCACGGGATGTAATCCAGTGCTGATGCATGAGGAAACCTAATGCAACACGACACATCGACGGTGTGCTGAGAACGGGCTTTACTCCTTGGTTTCTGGTCCACTACTTCCCCCTCGTTGCAGGCAGCAAGTTAGACTCATCTGACACTGCAGGGGGAAGAGCAATACATAAAAATACCCTCACTCCAGGCAAATCTGCTGGCTGTGCCAGTAAGAGTCAGGTAGTTGGACATCTCTCTATAAATAACATCRCCTGCCCGCGGAGCTCCTGCCAGGTCCCATTGCCCCCAAAGCCGCAGAAATGGGAGTAAAAGGATGCCAGAGATTCCTCGAGGACCCTTCAGTGATTCTGAGCAGCAGCTGATTGGGGTAAAAATAAATAAAKAAAGAAAGAAGTCGCAAGGCCTTTGCCCTGCGGAGGCCTGGGGGAGGCAGGGCTGCGAGGAGGCGTTCCCACGGGCAAGCCGAGCGCCGGGCGAAGGAGCCGCCCCGTCGCGCCAGCACCCCGCGTCCGTAGACCTGGCGCCGGGGCGGCTGGCACAGTTCACCCCRCAGCTGTAGCACTGAGAAACTCAGCTCTTCTGAGCGTTTCCCACCAATGCCCCAGGACCACCAGGCGCTGGAGCTCTAGGGGAGACAAGGTGGTGCTGCTTCTAATCATCCGGACCGTCGGAGAGGGGTTTTAAGCCATAGCGCTCGGCACTTTTGGAAACCATCGCCCTGAGTATTGCTTTACTTGCCCTACAGTAAATGTTTCCCAAGCACGCGCAGAAGGTAACGGGAGCGAGAGACCGGGCAGGAGAAGGCAACGAGGAGTAAGCGGCTGCAGACAGGAACGTTGCACCGACTCACTGCAGGCAGCACGCTTGGAACGAGGGCAAAGGACCACATTTTGGGCAAGCCAACGCACAGGAGGGAGAAGAAAGAAGAAAGCAAAGCGAAAGAAGAGTCTGATGAGAGAGAAACAAAAGGAGAAGGAAACCCACAGGGGCCAGGATGAGAAAAGCGAGTCGGGAGAGCGAAAGGGAGCTGAAAGCGTGCRCGAGGACGCAGCTGAAGGGAGTCTGCCCGGCAGAGCTTGCCCTCCCCGCAGCAGCTTTGCGGGGCCGCTGTTCCTGGCCTACGAGTAAATCCCAGCTTCCATGTGTTTGCTGGGAGGGTTTTCCATCTGAGAGTCATGCCTGGCTTCTAAAAGCTTCACTTCCTACGGAATTAATGCCTGAGACTGGAAAACGAGGGTCAGGCTGCGACGGCCTTCTCCTGGCTGGCCTCTCCACGCCTACTTGCATCAGGGCCGGCTTCGCCGGAGCCTCAGCCCCACCTGGAAACCCTCCACAGGCAGAGGGGGCCTGAAGAGCCCCTCTGCACGAAGGCCACGCTCGCTGCCGGATTTAGGAAGGAGCGCTGGAAAAACCACCCTCGTGCGCTGAGCGCCTCCAAATCAAGCCAGCCGCCTTCCCCCCCCCGCGGGGACGTACAACGCTATCRGGAGACTAGACCACATCAGTCTGCAGCTGTATCCATGCGGCTTCAGACACCGGAGGGGCCCAAGGCGCCTGCAGAAGGCGTTCGCTCCCTTCCAGCCACCCCTACGACGCGSCGAGAGGAGGGTGGGCTCGGCTCACCCGAGATCTGAGGGGCCTCCAGAGCTCCCCGCCACGCCTGGAGGCAGCCCCAAGGCGTCCCGGCGCAGAGAGCACCGTGGGGACAGAGCCTTGGCCAACTCACCAGATGTGGCACCACGTGCCACGTCACCCCGTTTGCACGTTGTTTTTAAATCAGCGCATTTCAGCCCAAACCAGAGGCAACGGCGTCTTTGGGGAACCGTGCAATAGTCAGCCGATGTCCCCAGGTCCATTTACGCCTGAGCGGCTCCAAAGGCAGGCCCCCCCAGAGACCCCCCCACCCCGTGCTCATATCCTGCGCTTGCCCTTGAGCCGAGCACATTAACCACCCTGCCCCAGGGAGGAAAAGGAAAGGGGAGACCTCCCAGCCCGGGCCGGCTGCGCTTACTTGCTGAGAAGGCGGCTTCAGCGTGGACAGGAGGCGTGGAGGGCAGGAACGGCGGGTATCCCACGAAGAAGGACCGCAGGGAGCGCTCCGGGAGCAGCGGGGAGCGCTGCGAGGGGATGTTCTCGCAGCTTCCCACGCTGTTGTGGATCTTGAGGTTCAAGGGCTTGTTCTTTTTCTTTGCTCTGGAAGGGAGAGGAAGGAGAAGGGGAGAAAAGCGAAGCGCGAGGAAGCCGGGGGGTATTTTCTCAGGCGTTTAGACATCCGGAGAGCTAAGCAACGCCCCAGGGGAACAGTAGCACCCACAGAGCAGCCTGTGCACCCAAGGTGCCGCCCGCCCCCAATCAACCACAGACTTGCTATTAACCATTTTAATTAACCTTTCGCTTGCCAGTGACATCGATGTAGTCTCACTCATCCACAATCTGTTGATTTTCATACAGCCTTTGAGAACACGCTGCATTTGACGGCTCTGCCTCCTGCCGYGCTTGGCTGAAACCAGCCGCGAGCGGGACCGGGGCCAGACCGGCCCCCGGGCAGCTGGAAACGCGCACGGACAYGGTGACTGCTGGACGTCCTGGCAATGGGTCTAAAAAGCCACCCCRCTSCCTTCTGCCCTCGCCTTGCTTGCCRCAGCCACGTCCCCAGAATCGCCGTCCCCAGCCCTGCGCAGGAGGGCACCAAACCTCGTTGCTCGGCAGGAGCAAGCGCAGGGGATGCTCAACGCAAACCTGCCCGCGCCGACCTAGCTTTGCTTCGTGCCGTGCTCCGGGGCGGCGGGTTTGCAGCCGGCGTCTTCACCCCTGGGCATCTCCCCAGGAGGCTGCAGGTGGGCGCCCCGTCCTCCTCGGGGGCGCAAGGGCTGCCCCCGCCGCCGCCGCCGCCGCCGCCGTCAGCGAGCTCCTCTCCGTGCCCGTCCCGAAACCGCCGCCGCCGCGCAGGGACCGCAGAGCCCGTCCGGACCGCGCGCGCCCGAGCTCGGGAGAGGCTGCTGCCCGCGCGCCTTAACCTGCGGCAGAGCCTCCCCGGCGCCGGGCCGGGCACGGGCTCCTCCGCGCCGTGGCGATGCCCGGGGCACCTGGCCGCCCCACCTCRTTAGCCTGCCAAGGCGGGCGCGCCCGCTAACGGGCTAATCGCTTCCTCGCGCCGGAAAACGAGCCGCTCCTGGCTTCGACGCCTGCGCAGGGGCTCGCGCGCGGCGCGGCCGCCCGGGCCGCCGAGACCGCGGYGGGCGCTCGGCCCAAAGAGCTTCCTGCCACGCGGCGATTAGCCGCTCTAATCTTATTTTTTTTCCACCCATAAATCAGCTGCAGAGCAAATATTTACCGAGAGCATCATTTCCTCGCCAAGCAGGGCTGGTGACAGCTCTCATTATGAGGAAGGATGAGTGATTTTGGGCAGGGATCTATTTTTCTTTCCTCATTTTTCTGGAGAAAGGAAAAAAAAAAAGGAAAACGCAATGCACGCAGACCCACCGACACCGCGCTCCGAGCGGGTGGCGGATGCATGGACGGGGCGGACGGCAGCCACCTGTCCCGCTGCCCAAGCGGGTCCCTGAGGCCGGCTGCTTTCCGAAACCTCGCCGGAGCCGCCCCGTTCCCCAGGCGGCTGCGCGCCCACCTCCCGCTCCGGGTCGAAGCGGTGCAGCGGACACGGTCACCCCCTCCGACCGATGCAGCTCCAGCGTTTCGGGGCATCTCCCCCTGCAGCGCCTGCAAAGCCCCCGCACCCCCCAAATGCCCCTTTCCCCCCGTCGTACGGGCTCGAGCCTCCCTGTTCAATAAAAGACGGAGAGAGAGGAGCGAAACCCATCCGCTCGGCCGGCGCTCGCGACCGCTGTGATTAACAGTATCAAAATCCAAGGCGGCGATTTAGCCGGGAGGGGAGGTTTGGCCTCCGCGGGCTGCGCTTCGTTCGCCGCGGCGCTCGGCTCTAACGCGCCGCGATTGCGACGCAAGAATTTCTGCTAAAGAACGGGAGAAAAAAAAAAAAAAAAAAGAGGGGCGGCGGGAGGGGGCAGAAAAATCCCGCCTCGGCCTTTCCGTTAGCTTTCTGCAGGGGATTAAAGATCGCTGCCGCTCGGCCTTCGGCGCGCGGCCCCGAAGATTTATGGCCTTTTGCCTGGCTTAATCGCACGGTACTCGGTATTAAATCCGAGCGAGGCGAAGCCGCAGCGCTTGCTCCGCGGCGCTCTGCCCGCCGGCGCCGGCCCCCGGAGCGCCGCGCCGGGACGGTTGGGCTGTCCGGAGCAAGCAGAATTCATGGGCAGGACCAARAGCGGGGGGRAAAAAAAGAAAAGAAATAAAATAAAGAAAAAAGCCCACCCCACCCTTTGCTCCTCCGCCACCGCGTCGGCGCCCCGAGGGCTCAGGCGAGCGCATGGGGAAATCCAGATTAGTTTAACCTGCCCGAGCTGCTTGCAGGGAAGGAATCTCCCTGCCGTAAGCCCCGAGTTGAACAAGCTCCACGCGATATTAGCTTGATATTAWAGAAAAGAGAGCGTCTCTACCAGCTGTCACATTTATCCTCCTCA
The DNA here is from genome assembly GCF_003343005.1 of Rhea americana. NCBI lineage: Eukaryota > Metazoa > Chordata > Aves > Rheiformes > Rheidae > Rhea > Rhea americana. The sequence goes on along the minus strand of NW_028185350.1, from coordinate 104,683 downwards.
TTGCTGTAGGAGGCAACAACCCCCTCTTCCCCGGGCCAGAGGGCGAGCGGGTCCCTCGTATCAAAGCCGCGACAGTCAAACATTTATTCAGGCGGCCGTCGCTGCTCGCTCAGGACGCTGCGTTTCCAGGTGCGAGCCGTACCGATCTGTTATTCTCGTTTCGTAACGCAAAGCGCAACTTTCTCACCACGGCTGCGAATTAGAAAGCTCGGAAAGGCTTCGAAGGGGAGCGCGCCCCAGATCGGAGCTTCTCCTCCGCGAGGCTCGGGCCCCGTGCCGCGCCGGCGGCGGCTGGGAGGAGGCGCGGGCGGCCCTGGTGGGCTGCCCGCGGGGCGGAAGGAGCGCGGAGAGCTAATTGCCAGGATCCTGAAGTCGGTCCTGTTTTTCATTAAGTCCGTCTGTTCTCTTTGTTACATTTCTTTGAGGGATATGAAAAGGCCGGGGCAGATAAACACGGCTTTGTGCCGAGCAGTCACCAGCTGCGGCCAAACGAACGTCACAGAAACGAYGCTACGGTTGAGTCTCCTCTTGCCGGAGCCGCTTTCCCAGCGGTTGAGCTCCGGGGCATTTGCACCGCGAGGAGCAGGTTTCCCCATCGCTAAACACAGCACCAACCTACCAGAGCAGCTCCAGAAAGATGTTTTCCCCCCACCATGGGATGAAGACCATACAGCTCTCCCGCTATAGCAGATCCCACTTCCATGCTTGCAACACCCAACCAAAAAAAAAAGCATGCAACCAAATCAGGCAAACGCCTGCCTGTGGTGGTCTCAAACACACGTAGGATTAACAGGAGCAGAGCAACGTGCTCATCGGCTCAGGCATCCGTATGCCCGTCTAGGCTTGCTGGGAGGCAAGTCGCAGACAAACTGCAGTACCCAAGGGAAGACCCTGGGCCGCCCATGGCCAGGAAGCCCTGGGGCTTCGCGTCGCTAATCAGAGCATCTCAAGAGACCGCCAGAGCTGGGCCTTCCCGTTCCCCCTCTTCCCAGGGGGACGCTGGGACACAGTCCACAGCCCAACAGCACGAGGGCAACGACAGCGCTCTGCTACCTGCCGCTGCAGTGATGCTAATTCTTATCTAAATTCATAAGCACGCTCCCGGCTTTTAAAGTGGCTAGAGGATGCACAACTTCTCATTAAAGGACACAGCGAAAAGTTTTGCTTCCAAGCATGTTAGAGCTCCTGCTCCTCTTGATGCAATACCGCAGGAGTAATTAACATTAATGACACACCTAAGGAGAAGCGCGTCCCCGAGCAGCGGGATAATTGCAGCAGAGAGCCAGTTTGTTACGGAGGCTACACATCACTGTCAGGGCGCTGTGTGCAAACCGTACTTGGAGAAAGCTGGAGACAGTCCAGAACGGGCGCAAAACGCCGCCGCCCTGACTCACCACCAAAGGCACAACCATTGATCAGAAAGATTATCTGAAAACAGAGATGGATGCTGCTTGGTGCTTTTCTCCCAAGTCTCCCCCCGCCCCCTTTTAATCCTCTCCACTGGAGAAGTGCCGAGCAGTTCTGTGCATTTGCAGACTGCATATGGGACAAACGATACAACACTTAAAAAACTGCATACGGATTATCTGCACGTTTTAGTAGTGTCCTGCTGCATACACCTGCCCCGCAAACAYGAATCTGTTGCTGATCCACCATGCCAAGAGCCCCTCTGCGTTTCCAACACCAGCTATGTTCAAAGAGACAGCAGACACTAGAGTGAGCTTGTGAATCTAACCCACACAGAATAAGAAGTAATTGATCTACTACGTCGGAATGTTGATTGGAATTGATACTGGGGAAAAYATTGTTATTACAAAGGTTGCAGATCATTAGAATAAATGACCTATCACTGAGTAATGTTTATGAAGAGAGATCTGGACAGGCTGGAGAGTTGGGCAGAGAGGAACCTCATGAGGTTCARCAAGGGCAAGTGCAGAGTCCTGCACCTAGGGAGAAATAACCCTAGGCACCAGKMCARGCTGGGGGCTGACCTGCTGGAGAGCAKCTSTGCAGAGAAGGACCTGGGAGTGCTGGGGGATGACAAGTTGACCACGAGGCAGCAATGTGCCCCTGTGGCCAGGAAGGCCAATGGTCTCCTGGGGTGCATTAGGAAGCGTGTTGGCAGCAGGAGGAGGGAGGTGATCCTGCCCCTCTACTCAGCCCTGGGGAGGCCACATCTCGAGTACTGYRTCCAGTTCTGGGCTCCCCAGGACAAGAGAGACATGGAGCTACTGGAGAGAGTSCAGCSTAGGGCTACGAGGATGRTCAGAGGGCTGGAGCAYCTGCCCTRTGAGGAACGGCTGCGAGAGCTGGGCCTCTTCAGCCTGGGGAAGAGCAGACTGAGGGGGGATCTGATCAATGTGTGTAAGTCCCTGAAGGGAGGGTGTCAAGRGGCYGGGGCCAGACTCTTTCCAGTGGTGCCAAGCAACAGRGCTAGAAGCAACAGGCACAAACTGAAACACAGGAAGGTCTATCTGAACGTGAGGGGGAATTTCTTCACTGTGAGAGTGACAGAGCACTGGAACAGGTTGCCCAGAGAGGTTGTGGAGTCTCCYTCTCTGGAGATATTCAAGGCCYGYCTGGATGCAACCCTGYCTAATGTGCTCCAGGTGACTCTGCTTGAGCAGGGAGGTTGGACTAGATGATCTCCAGAGGTCCCTTCCAGCCTTACCCATTCTGTGATTCTGTTAAGAAAAGCCCAGATGATAACTCCGAGGGACAGGCTAACCACAGACTGCTCAGCATGGAAGGGACGGTGGAGACCACCTCTGGTCCTATCTTTCTGCGAGTCAGATTCACTCATTCTTTCACCTCTCCGCCTATCACTCAGGGCACCCTAGAGGGATGCATTTCATCCTGTCCTTTCCACCAGCTTTATAAATCCGGTTAGACGGGCTGGACTCAGGCACCAGTTACAGGTAGGTCTCCTGCTACCACACTATGTACGGCCAGCGCCGCCTCAACTACGATGGTCCCGCTGGACTGAGCTGGGTTTGTAGACAAAAGCCCCTGTCTAGCACTCAACCCAAGCCTGGCTGTGATGTTGAACAGGAAATGCCTTCAGAAAAGGTTGCTCAGAGTACAGCTTTCTTTGGCTGAAAATACTTAAATCTACGGCTGGCAGTTTGGTCCCCGAGTGAGGGCTCCTTGCAGATGTCAGGAACAAGCAGCACCACCGCCGGTGGTCGCTCCCACTGCTGGCTGCTAGAAGAGACCATCCCTTCTGATCAGCCAGTTCTTTGCTGCTCGGATGGACCCTGTCTACAACAGATTGAAGGCTGTGGAAATCTTAAGTGGAACTGAAGGCTTAGTGCTGGAGAGTACYGGCATACTGTAGAAATGAACTCAGGGCAGTGACCAACTTAGAGTTGGAAAGAACACAAGGAAAAAGGAAAACTAAAAAGGGGTATGTGCTCTATCRCTCTTTCAGATGTGTATCTTCAGCCATCCAGGATATCCTTATCCTAGTTTTGAAAAAAAACGGCATCAAGAAAGAACCTGAACGTCAACAAGCCTAAGGGCAGCGAAGGTGATCTTTGCGAGGCTTTGGATAAGCATCTTTTCCATCAGAATGCCTGACCCTATCCAAATTCACATCTKGAACGCAATTGCAGAGATACAGGACAAGGAAATCTCCTTGAACACATACGCAAGCTACGCATGGGTTACGTGGAGTGGTTCACGATTAACACGAAAAAATACAAAGAGCCGCTGCAACTACAGAGCCAGCTCCACAGCCAAGGTGCGGTACCGTCCGACCTCGCRTGCCTCGGGAGGGGGCTGCCAAAGAAACCCGTGCACTTACGCCACCACGCAGGTCACCTCAGCCACCCCAGCCCTTCCGCAGCGTGACATGCCCATGGCCRCAGCATGCACGGCAGCACAGATAGGTCAGTGGGGTGGGGGCAGATACCCCTGAGCAAACTGCCTTGCACGAGAGCAGCTCCCCCTCGYGCAAACCTGGCCACAGGGCTAACCTAACACACCGTATACGCAGCAGCTGCTTGTTTCAGCTCCATCAAGAGAGCTCTGCCTCTCCTATCCTGCTCAGCTGTGTTAAATTAAAGCCSTGTGACCTGTCATTGATACAACATGATCATCCCCTCAGTGACTGCGTGCTGGAGGCTATCTGAAGGCCATGGAGTTCATTAATTTCGCTAGATACCAGCGTGGGAAAGGCACCATGACCAGGAAGCACYGAGGCTTTGGGCTCATCTCCCCTTCGCGTGGGACCTGGCAGGTTTGAGGATCATGGCACCAGCTGGACCAGCCACCTCACCATAGCTCTGGATACCAAAACACGGAGATCAGCTTGAGTCAATTATTTTGCACATACCCATTCGAGGGTTAACATATGCACTCCTGAGCTTGCTCAGGACTTGACTTTTGCTCTTGAAGTCATGTATTTTTAAGATCTTCCATTCAGAGTTTGTTATTTTGACTTCTTGCTGATGAATAATCATTAACTATCCATGAAAGATTTAAATGGCCCACAGAATTCATGAGGTATTAAATGAGCATTATATTATCAGCCACTCTAAATGTTTTGTTTCCATTTCAAGACCATTCATAAGATGTTTATGGGTTGTGGATTTATGGAAGCCAGGGGATCTTTTTAGGAGTAATGTTCCATACCCCAGAGTTACGGTCAACAGCTTGAGGCTCCGTGCAGGAAAATCTGAGGCTTTAAGCTCAAAAAATTTAACTCTTGCTTCAGAAGATTTAGGTATATGGAAACACAAGTGCAGGCAAAACTGAATTACAGTGTAGACATATTCTCCTAAAGACAGGATGCAAAAAAMCATATGCTATCATCAAGAGTAAAGCAGTACATGGTGGCATCCTCTGGAGAGGACACAGCTGCTGCTGCTGCTCTCTCAAAAACCCTGTGTTGTTTTACCTCTGTCCCTGAAGCGAGATAACGAACCCGTTACTGCAGTCCCATAACACAGCAACAGCYTGCCTCCCCGAGCTGCAGGATATAAGGAATATCCATCTCCTAGCCTCAGACCTCCCTTCGTGAGCTAGGTCCTTCTCTTTGCTCTCTACCCGCTCTTGCTGACCGCTACAGGCAGCTCCTTGGAAACGTTTCTAGCTGCTGAACCTGGATAGATGCACTTTGCTATRGAGAAGAGAAATCCCTTCCGAAAACAAACTTGTAGCCAAAGCAGGGTCTTCTGAGCAAGGAGATACAGCTCCCACCAGAAGGGATCACTTGGGTGGCTTTAGTTGGAGCAGGATTCAACTAAAGTCATTAAGTGTTTGCTCAAGATGATCCTCCAACTCCCCTTTACRGGTGGGGGCATCTCTGGCTCCTCTGAGCACAGTTCATCCCCTCCTGAGATAAGATGGTAAGGTGATGAGATAAATTACACCAAGAGACACCAATCTCATTCTTGGGACCATGGCCCACCCCAGGATTTGAGGCCCTACCAGCGAGCAGACAGCAAAGGGGTAGGATGGGGGGGGAATCTAAACTAATAAATAAATTCAACCTAATTCAACTGAATGCAGTTTGCCTTGGGTTTGTTCATGGGCAAGTTTTTGTTAGGATGTGCATTCCGACTGCAAAGGCTGCGTCGCTCCAACTCTTTGCGTGGACGTGTTCAGCACAGGCATGAGGTGCACTTGCATGGGACAGCTGCCAAGACTAGGACCTCCAGGTCCCCCTGCCACGCAGGGGGCATTGCCATCGCCCCAAGTGATCCCAGGGCACATGCACTCACCAAGGGGACTGTTCCCCCAGCAGCAGCACCCTCAGCCTCACCAGTCCTCCCCAGGGAATCAGGCTGCAGTAGCAGCTTAGGCTCTCCTAACACGTCCGCCCAGTTACACACAGCTTAAACTCCAGGAATTAACTCGGATCTCCTGAGTCCCCCTGTTTGTAGGCAACCTACTGTCCAGATATGCAACAATTTTCCCTCTCAAGAAGAGGGAGAACAACACGGTTCACCTACACAGGAGATTGCTTTATACCAGGATAATGATCACACACTGATGCAACTCCCGCTTGCKGACATCTACCTGGGAAGAGGAGCAGCTTTGCTCAGCTTAAATTGCTTCCAAAGAGACTCTAAGAGAGAGAAAGCCATTCCCAGTTCAGCCTACAGATGAGTACAGCACAGAAATCAGACATCACAGAAGTGATGAAATTAAATAATAATAATAATAATAATAATAATAATAAAACTAGATTACATGTACATTACATGGACAGAACCATAAAATGAGGATTAGCTGTACAGCAGCCTAACTGGAGAGCAAGAGGAGAGACCTGCATTCACTACATCACCCTGGCAGTCTCAGTAAGGCTGCTCTTAAGAAAGCCTTTACTCCAGAAGTTTTGCTAAGACAGWCATGGCCACGGGATGTGCTATGCTTAGAGTAACAGGAGCTGGGCTACAGTGAATTCAGAAGCCACGCTTTCTCCGAATCCAGGCAAAGCACTAGCCACCGAACCCACCACTACGCCTGCAGCAGGCTGCTGCTCCAGAGTAGAGAGGGGAAAGAGAGACGAAAAAGCTGCCTCTTTAATGCACTAATTACTACCCTGAAACACTAATGGGATTAGAAGGTAGGATTTAGTAGTTGCCTCCTGAAAAATCATTAAGCATCATTAGAGTAAATTAACCTCCACACTTCTGCGAGCAGCTTTGGGGAGCCCGGGTCCTTCCGAGTCCCCATCTCTCTGCATCGACGCCATGAAGCCCCAGTAGGACTCCAGTGCAACAGCGTGCTATCAATGTTTGTTGTCTCTTTCCTCTATTAATTTTGTTTAATAAACTCCCTGGGCTGTGGGGATTTGCCTCGAGCCAGTGACTGCTGAAGCAGGCTGGTGGCATGCTAATTGTAAATTAAAGTTGCATGATCCAAGGTGGCACAGCACCAGCGGGAAGCAAAAACCAGAGTGGCAAGGCAAAGGGGCCAAGGCTCTTCTGCAGCTAGGACAAGAAAAGGAAAGGCAGATGGARAAAGCAGTGCTGTCCTGGCCTCCCAACATGTCCATGAAACCAAGCTCATGATAAACTTGCCGGAAAAGCCAGCTGTGACTTCAGGAATGATTCTCAAAGTGCAAGAACACACACTCTTTGCCCGCTCATTTCTCTTGGCTCATACCAAAAAAGTCAAGATACCCTGCCCCACCGTCCAGGTCTCACTGCCTGGCCCGGGGCAGTTGGAGACCAGAGGCTGAAGGGTTTTCTGGAGTACGGTCCAGACACAAGCTCCAGCCTCGTGTCACTCTGACCCGGAGGGTGCAAAGACGACAGGGCTGGGGCATCAACGGACCTGGGGCAACCAAAGAGGGGATACGGGCCACCTTGCTCCCAACATTTGCTGTTGGTTATGTATGATATCCTGACAGGCAACATCATCTCGGAATAGACCTTGGATCAGATGCCGAAATCGGAATAAAATCATTACGGAACACATGCTGTTCTCTAAAGCTTCGCTCCTGAAAACATTGTGATCCTTACTGAGGACAAATCAACGCAAATACGATTTTAGGTGCCTGAACACGAAGGGGGAAGGATCACCCTACACCAGAGGCACAGCTAAACCGGCATCAAACCRTTGCCAAAAGTTAAAAGCTCTTACAGGCAAAAATCTATCACTCTTCCAGCTAGGGGAGAAAARCGATCACCCTGGTTTTCCTGCCGTAACTGCTGCCACTGGACCGCCGCGACGGGGCCGCAGCGAGGGGCTACGAGGGCGAGACGAGTGACCCCGCAGACGCAAGGTAAACCTGCTGCCTCCGAGTCCCTCTAATCTCCCYGCGCCAGAGCAAGAGCAAACACGGAGCCGGCAGGCAGCAGCGCCGTTTCCAGGCTTGCAGCAAAGAGAAGCGGCAAGGAGGGATCCCGGGCGGCCGGGGGCTTCGGGCACCGGGCGATGGAGAGGGAGCGCTGGCCACGGACGGGGTAGAGCCTGCGCCGGGAGCCAGCTCGCGGCCAAAGGGCTCCCTCCAAGGCCGCTGCTGCAGCGCCGGGGCCCAGCCCGCAGCTCCCTCGCCGGAGAAGGGCTGGATTAACCCTTCCCGCGCTCCGGCCGGGCTGAGCCGCGGCGAGCGGCAGCCTTTCGCTGCGCAGCAGCAGCCTCTGCCGGCGCGGCAGCCGCAGAGCCGGCCCAGCGCCGCGGCAAGGCAGAAGCCGCCGGCGCGCAGAGGCGTCCGTCCTCTGCGACAAGCCTGCTGCTGGATTCGGTCGCCCTGGTGCAGGGCAGCCTGGCTGATGCAGCCCCAAGCAGCCGGC
>NW_028185350.1:91239-95458 GCF_003343005.1 Rhea americana | reverse complement strand
AAGCAGTCCCAGCATCAGAGGTAGCAGGGAAGGAGGCCAAAGAGCCTTCTGCGAACAGCATCGGGCAGGAGGAGACGCTCGGGGAGGTCCTTAGGAAGGGTCTGTAGAACACTCGGGGCTCGCGTTTTGGCTGAAAGATGGCACTTCCCATCTTCCGCTCGCGCACACTCACGYCAACATCCAGCCCTTACGGCAGGGCCGGGCACCATCGTCCCCACGCTGCAGCTGCGAAATGAGCTGCCTCCAGCGTCTCAGCACCCCGGGTGCCCCCAGGGACGCCGCGGGATGGGGGGGGCTTTGCAGAGCTGCGATCCTGGGCTCGCTGCTGTTGCCTACCAGCTCTCCCGCACCGAGACGCAGAGCCTCTCCGGGCTCAGCCCGCGGCACCGTAACCAGCCTGGCATCTCCCTGCTCCCAGAGAGGGAGCTCGAGCGCTAACGCGGCTCCCTGCAGACCTGATGCCCGGACCGGATACTGCCTGCACCATTCCCGCTCTGCGGAGTCCTGTCGGCTCGAACCTCAGACCTGCCTTTCTGAGGGCATCTAAACCAGACCACCGACACTTTGCATGCCATTCAGGCTGCAAAGGGGCTGGAGGAGACACAGAGAGCCCAAAGTACCCCGAGAGGGACCTTCCGGACGTCTCCGCCCAGGGACCTCCTCGGACTCATTCCCTGCAACCCCAGTATTTTAGGAGCCAAGGCACCTCTGCAAAGGATCTCCCAGCCCCGCGATGGCGCTCAGCGCCGAGCGGCTCGCCCWGCCCCGCTGGCGGCACCCGCTTACTTGGGGGTGTGCGCCTCGTCCACGCGGTGGCCCAGCTGGAACTCGTGCGACTTGCTGCGGTGCAGCGCCGTGAAGCCGGGCAGGAGGTGGATGAGCTTGCGAGACGACGGCGGCGGCGTTCCCGGCGGCTTCAGCTTGTTGCGCCGCCTCACCGGCGGCGTGCCCGGCGGCGTCATGGTGGTGACGATGTTGGGCGTCCGCGGCGGGGTGTGAAGCGCGTGCCGCTGCCGCGGGGACGGCGGCAGGGAGCGGTGGCCGGACTCCACCGGCGGGCACAGCCCCGGGTGGCCCTCCACGGTGAGCCGGTCCACGTGGGTGTAGACGGGGCCGTGGGCCGAGCCCGCGTGGCAGTAGTGCTGCCCGCACTTGGCCGGCACCTTGGGGCTTGGTGCGAGGTGCGTCCTGAGCCACGGCACGGGCTCCGGCTGGCACACGGGGTTGTTTTCCTTCCCCGTTTCCGGCGTCGGCCACTGGATGGTCCAGTCCTGCTTGGAGAGGCTGCCTCCTGCAATGAGACACACGGACAYGGCCATGCAGCAAGGTGCGAGGCCGCGGCACCCACCGCCACCCCGGGCTGCACCCCAGCTCATCGGGGCTCCAAACGCGCCGGTGCCACAGAGCCCCCGACCAGGACAGCTCTGTTCCTGCCCCAGCCCCAAGCCGAGCTGAAGGCAGGGCTCTGAGCAGGAGACACCCAGCCCGCGCTGCAGCCAGCACCTGAAGCCTCTGCGTGTCTGAGGACATGGGAGCAGAGGGAGGGGTCACTCCAACAACCCAGCTGAGCCCCATTGCCTCCAACCCAACCACTCAGYGAGACCTATCACCTCCAACACGCCAGCACCCAACTGCCCAGGCAAGACTTATCTCCAATGAGCCTGCACCCATCACCCCAGTGAGACCTACCACCTTCAACCCAACCATCCCRGTGAGACCTGTCACCTCTGCTGGGCCAGCACCCAACCGCCCAGGTAAGACCTAACTACCTCTGATGGGCTTGCACACAACCACCCAGGTGAGACCCAACCACCTCCGACCACCTGCCCCAGTCTCCCCTTCCCCTCCTTCTGCAGGGTGCAGAAATGGAGAAAGCAAAGGACAAGAGGAGCTGCACTTAATTATCAGTCCCCACCAGCACGCAGACGAGTAAAGGCCTGTCTGGGCTGACTTCAGAGTGCCGGGATGATGGACGGGACTCGAGATCTTGTCACCTGCTTCTTTTGATCGTCTCCTCTAACRAAACTTGCATAAAAATATAATAAAATATAATCTCTTTGTTTTAAAAAAGCTCCTTCCGCCCAGCTCTGCTCGATTATTAATTGCCTGTCCTGTTATCTATTCACCCTTTTCAAGGGAAASGTTTTACTTCAAACTCTCTCTCGTGGAAAAAAAAGATATATGTATATATAGGGATTTTGAAATGAGATGTTTCTGATTTGATTAAAAAAACTCTGGTGGGAAAAGGGGAAGAAATATTTTCTGGAGTGGTTCTCCAAAAGCAGAAGGAAATAAAGCCCTGCCAAAGAGGGAGGGGGCCGTGGGAGGGCCGCGCTGGCCGAGGGGCGCGGGCGGGACCCGGGGCAGCTCGGCGGCAGCGGCCGATCCGCAGGCGCCCGCCGCCGGGCGCAGGGAGCTGTCTCGGTCGCTCCTCCAGCCGCCGGCGCGAGCGGCGAGCGAAGCAGGGCGACGGTTTAGGGAAAGGGTAAGGGAGCCGGAACAGCTTGGATCAAAAACGCCGCGGAGAAATATATATATATTTTTTTCTGCCTGATTTGGCTTCCCAAAACGACCCTCGCCGCTTTGCGCGGGCAGCCTGCACCGCCGCCAGACGGACGCGTCCTCCTGCGGCGATCGCCCGCCGCCGCGCGCCCGGCGAGCTGCGCGAATCGGCGCGCGCGGCGTGCGGATCAGCGAGCCCCCATTGGCCGGCCCTCGCGCATAGATTTGCATAACTTAAAACTGCCCGGATGCTGCAGCGGCGCCGCGCCGCCCCGCCGGCGGGAATCGTTCCCGGAGCCGCCCGGGGGCCCTTTCGGCCCGGCGGCACCTTCCCGACCGGCGCGGGCGAGCAAAGATAACCCCGTTATTCGGGTGGCGGGCGCGTCGGGGCCGAAAACGCCGCGGGGMGGCTCGGGAAGCCCATTTTCAACCCGGTCGCTTATCCACACGTAACGCGCCGCAGGTACCAGCCCCTCCAGAGATACGGTTAAATGCATTTTTTCAAGCAAAAAAAAAATATATATAATAATAATCATCATCCCTGAGCCCTAATTTCTGCTAATTGCTTCCGGGTCGGTTTCCTCGCCTCAAGCCTCGCCTGCCCGCTTTTCCTCAGCCTCTCGAAGCCGCGGCAGTCCCGCCGGCGAGCCGGGGACGGGGGGGGAGCGCCGAGGCTTGCGGTCCCGCGCAGCCTCCTCTCGCCCTGCCCGACCCCGGCACCCGCTCGCCGTCGCCCRCGGCCCCTCCGGGGGCTCATAAATATGCAGCGACGGATCATTTTTCTCCCCTTAGACAGTTAATAACCTCCGTGCGTAACTCGCTAGTCACACGCCATCAACTCCTCAATCCACAGTGGCACTAGGCGGCTCTTACTTAATATTAAATTAAACCTGTTTGGAGTTCAAAACCGAAGCCTCGGCTGCTAATAAAATACTGCCTCCGAGTATAAGGTTTCACAGCTGCCRCGGAGGAAAATCCAATACAGACCCGTTAACGCAATAAAGCGGCGTTTTAATACGGGGTTTGCAGTGTATTTGATAAAGCGACGTGCTTTCRGTTTGGGAGCTTTCCGGGCCGAGAGCAGCTTCTTCCGCGGTCTCGCCTGCCTTAGACCCCAAGGACGCAGCCTGCATCTCCCCTTCGCCCCCGGATTAAGATAAACCACTATTTTTTTTAAAGGGGGAGGAAAGGCATCGCCGCCCCGAGCGTTGCTCCTTTGGAGCCGCCCGCCGCGATCCCGGCCCGACTCCCCCAAAGGCGGCCTCGTCCCCCCCTTATCGCAGCCCCTGCCGGTAAAAACCGTCGTGCTTTCGGCAAAAAGCAGCAAGCYGCTTTCGCCCTCCCTCCGCCAGCCCCGGAGGGCTGCGCTGGGGAACTGGGTGCCTCTAACTAATGACTCAAATGGAGTTAAGGCCGTACCTCATTCCAGCTTTATTAATACCGATTTTGGCTTCTAGAAATCGGCCGCTATTGCATAAAGCGCGTGAGGTTTTGAAGAGGCAGCAACTTGTTCACTAAGGGTATTTAAAGACTAGGAATATCTCCGTTAAAGGGGGAAAAAAAAGCGGCAGCGAGCCCAGGCGATGCCGGAGCCGTGGCGCGGCCGAGCGCYGACGTCCCCTCCCGTCGCTTCCCGGCGGCGGCGGGCCGGGGCGCCGCGAGGCCCGGGGTGCACCCGGCCGCGCTCCGGCTCCGGCTCCCGCTCCGGCTCCCGCTC
>NW_028185350.1:87182-89389 GCF_003343005.1 Rhea americana | reverse complement strand
CTTTTCTCCCTCCCAGGTGCTGATCTCCCCTCTAACGTACCCCAGATTGGGACACGGGGATCCCCCCCCCGCCTTCCCGAGCATCCCGCGTTCGGAGCGGCGGCCGCACCTGGGACCGGGACGTTTGCTGCTCCGGTCCAGCCCCGACACCCACCCGGCCCCCGCAACCCGCCAAAAAATAGAGGAGCCCAGAGCGAAACACGAGATGGCCGGGAGGAGCGGGAACGCCAGGCCCGGACCGGCGYGCGGGCGACCGAGCGGATCCCGCCGAGCGCCGCTAACCGGCCCCCCGAAACAGGGCCGCCGACAACCCGTCGGGTGGTGCGGGGAAAACCGCAGCCAAATCCTCCAGCCTTTCCCCGCAGCACAGGCTGTCCYGGCCCAGCAATACAAAAATCCCTGGAAACCTCGAGCTGCCAAGTTCGGGGGGCGGTGGGGGGGGTTAAGGAAACCCCTCTCCTAAGGGCGTCCGAAGGGTTTTGGACCCAAGAGCCCCAACCAGACACAGCAGGAGCATTTTTTGCCCGCAAGGTTGGCAGCCACAGAGGAATCACGAGCCGGCGGCCGCTGTGCAAATCCCCCTGCGTCCCCAACGGGCCTCGCAGCGGCTCCTGCGAGAGTTTAAGGRAAAAAAAAAGCCCATAAAACTTTCCGCAGAGATACTTTGGGTGCCCCAAAAGCACTTCTGGTTTTGCTGAAAGCTACCTTAACTCAGAAAAAGGGGGAAAAAAATGACTCAGATGGTACGGGGCTATCCACCGGCCGGGAAAATCCCTTCCCGCCCACCCGGGATGCGGCTCTCCCCGCCGGGGAGGAAGGCTTTGCCGAAGCGCCCTCGAAAGCCGGCCGGCCCGCGGGCGAGATGCGGACGGCAGCGCCGGCCGGACGCGCGCCGGGAGGCAGCAGCCCGCTCCGAGCCAGGGCGCCCACCCAAGCCCCTTCCTCCCCACCAGCACCCATCCCCAGGGCTTTAGCTCCTGCTTATTTATRGGTACCTCACCGGCGCAGCCAAGCGAACGCCGACCGAGCGCCCGGGCGGCTCCCCCCGCCGCTGGCACGGGTTAGCAGAGATCGCTCGGCAAACGGGCTCTGGCAAGCCCCACGTTTGCGCAAGTGCCTCGCGCTCCCCGGCCGCCCGGGGGGATATTTGGGGCTCCGGCCCGGGCAAAAGCGCTGAGGGCAGAAGGAGCGGCAGGCCGGGACGCCCGGGCCCTGCTCCTCCCGCAAGGCGCAGGCACCCCGCCAAGTCCCTGCGAGCCGAGACGCTCGGTGGCGTTCGCTTCCGTCCTAAAAATCCGGTGAACCATCCTAAAAGCGAGCCCCCAAAGTACCTACCAAAGCTTGTAAGCACGCAGGGCTTTCCCGATCCCGCTCTTCAGCCTCCCCCCACCTCGGTTTGCCCGTCTAGGGAAGGGCAGCGAGGCGATCTGCCCCCGGTGCGGAAACGCCGGCGAAGCGTGGGGAGATGCGCGGGGCGGGCGGCCGAGCCGCGAAGCGGGCGAGTCCCCGGGGAGCTCACCGCCCGGCGTTTGGGGGAGTTTTCACTTACAGCAGCGGAAAACCSGTATATAAGCATGTGTGTGCGCGTGCGTATAGGCAGCTATGTATCAAACACGTCTATAAAAATACATTTACGGTACAGCGGGAGCAAGCAGAGAGCGAGCRAGGGCTCAGCCAGCCCAGGGACGGACCCCAGGGCAATCCCGGCGGATCCCAGGCGAGCGAACCCGAGGCGAACCCGTGCCCGGGGGCAGTGGCTCGGCCCCGGGGAGCCCCCGGCCCCGAGCAGCCGCGGCGGGGAGGGCCGCGGGGATTTCCAGCCTCGCGCCGTCGCCCCGGCCGGGGTTTCCGATGTTTCGCGGCGGCGACGGGCCGAGCCGGGCGAACTCGGTCGCGCGTGGGAGCGAAACGGTCGGCCGAGTAGGAGCCCGGACGGGCGCCGAGCCGTGGGGGCGAGCAGCGCACTCGCCCCGTTATATTAGACACCGGAGAATCCACGTGCCCCAGCGCTTTGCTCCCGTCCTTCGGGAGACAACCTGGCCCCGGTCCAGACGGACGGCGCATCCCTGCGCGGCGGCGGCAGCCGGGGTCGCGGCCGTAGCCGCTGCCCTGGGACCCGTCCCGGGTCCGAAAGGCTCCTCTCCCCGCGGCCGGACACCAACGTGGGCCCGGCGCGCTGACGCCCGGCCCGCAGGCAGCTTGGGCTC
>NW_028185350.1:84887-86819 GCF_003343005.1 Rhea americana | reverse complement strand
GAAGCCGTGGGCCCTGCCACCACGATCCGTCCCTGGGAAGAGCCGGGGCGGGGGCAGCGGGGCAGGAGCTGCCGTGGGACCTCGACGGCCGCGTGGGAAGCCGGGAAACGCGGAGCCGGCAGGGAGGCAACGCGGCTCCTGCTCGCGCCRGCGGGAAGCCCAAACGGCGCTCCGGTGGAGTGGGGCCGGCTCGGCACGGGCCAGCAGAGCGGCCCTGGAGCCAGGGCCTGCCGGGCGCTGGCCTGTTTCCACCCACCCTGCCCGGGCCCGCGGGCACCTCGGCATATCCGCGTTGGGCATATTCAGCAGCACCGCGCCGCCTCCGAACCCCGCTTCGCTCTCGCCGCGGCTCCCACGCCCCCCCCCCCAAAAAAAAACGTTCCCGCGCCGCTCTCAGCCCCCTTGCCCCGCGTCAGCCCCGCCAGCCCGGCCGCCCCCGAGACGTGGCACGGGACGGGCCTGCTCCGTGCCACCCGCCTGCTCCGGGCCTCTCCGCGGCAGCGGGAGCAGGACGGGTGCCCGCGGCCCGGCTGCCCTGCTCGCACCCCCGCAGGCCCCGGCGGGGCTGCAGGCGCCAGCCCGGAGCAGCTTGACGGAGCAGCTTGACCAGCTGCCAGCCTGGAGGGCTTCAGGCCTCGGAAACCCTCTTAGAATCCCCATTCCCGCCTCCTCCGGCATTAAAAGGAGCCGCATGTGATTTTTTTCCCCACCACGGCAGCCAGCAGCAGCCCCGAGGCCCCACTGATGGCCGCGGCCTGGCGAAGACCCCCCCTTCCTGCAGGGGCTCTGCCCTGCTGCTGCCGCTGCGGGGGAGCCGGGGGGCGACGATGCCGGCCTGCCACCAGCGAGGGGCCGGAGCCGGCCACCGGGATGGAGCCTGGTGGAGAGGCTGGAGGCTGGTGCAAGGGAGGCAGCCCAGGTGAGAGGCGGCAGCTCGGCGCAGGGATGGAGCTCAGCAGAAGGGAAGGAGCCTGGCCAAGGGGATGCAGCCTGCCGGAGGGGCTGGAGCCAGGCCCCAGGGATGAAGCCTGGCTAGAGGGATGCAGCCCGGCCATGGGGATGCTCCCAGCTGGGAGGGTGCTCCCRGCTGAGGGGATGCAGTCTGCTGGGGAGGCTGGAGCTTGGCCGCGGGGATGCTTCTGACCGCAGGGATGCTCCTGACCACAGGGATGCTCCTGGCCCAGGGGATGCTGCCTGGCCTAGAGGATGTCTCCTGGCCCAGGGGATGCTCCCTTTCCAGGGGATGCCACCTAGCAGTGGGGATGCTGCCTGGCTGCCAGGATGCAGCCTGGCCACAGGGGTGCTCCCAGCCGAGGGGATGCAGCCTGCTGGAGAGGCTGGATCCCGGCTGTGGGGATGCTCCCGGGCGCGGGGATGCTCCTGGCTGTGGAGATGCTCCCGGCCGTGGGGATGCTCCCGGGCACGGGGATGCTCCCGGCTGTGGAGATGCTCCCGGCCGTGGGGATGCTCCCGGGCGCAGGGATGCTCCCGGCTGTGGGGATGCTCCCGGCCGAGGGGATGTTCCCAGCACAAGGGATGCTCCCGGCCGTGGGGATGCTCCTGGCTGAGGGGATGGTCTCGGCCGAGGGGATGCTCCCAGCCCAGGGGATGCTCCCGGCCGCGGGGCTGCAGCCCGCCGGCGAGGCCAGAGCGCGGCGGCGGGGACGCCGGCGGCCCTGCCTGCAGGCAGCTCCATGCAGCCTGTGCCAGAGCCACCTCGGGGCCACCTGCAGAGCGCGCAGGCTCACTGGGGCGCACCGCAGCGCCCCGGCGGGCCCGGGGCGCGGGGGCCGCCGCCGCCGGGGCCCCTACCTCCAGGGTGCGGATCTCCTTCTGCGTGAGGTCGTTGGAGGCGGCGCACTTGGTGCGGAGCCCCTCCAGGTTGGAGATGCTGATGTCGATCATGTTCTGCACGAGCTCGCACTGCTGCAG
>NW_028185350.1:79426-83083 GCF_003343005.1 Rhea americana | reverse complement strand
GGCTGCGGGCGCTTTGCCACCCGACGAGCGGTCCTCAGCCCCCTTGGAAGGCGGCGCTGGCCCCGCCGCCCTCCCACCCCCCAAAGCCTCCCGTTTCGCTCCCAGGGAAGCCGGSGCCGGGCCAAATCCTGCCGTGCTTTCCCGACTCCAAGGGGAGCACCAAGCAGGGGAGGC
The DNA here is from genome assembly GCF_003343005.1 of Rhea americana. Taxonomy (NCBI): domain Eukaryota; kingdom Metazoa; phylum Chordata; class Aves; order Rheiformes; family Rheidae; genus Rhea; species Rhea americana. The sequence continues at coordinate 82,909 of NW_028185350.1, read as the reverse complement.
AGGAAAAGCTGCGATGGGGACGGAGAAGCCGAGGAGAGACCCAGCGCTCCGTGCCGTAGCGACGCCGGATTTGGCCTGAAATGGAGCAAAAAAAAAAAGAAATAAATGAATAGAAACAAAAACGCCGAGCGGCTTCCTCGAGGCTTGCTGCGGCCTCCCCCACGCTCCGCGCCTGCTCCCCAACCTTTCCCGCCGGCTCCCGTCCCGGCAGCGCCGCTCCGCTCGCCACAGGGCGCCCCGGAGCGCCGTCCCGGGCCGGGCAGCGGGGCAGGGGGCTTCGGGCTGCACCCGCGGGCGCTTCGGGGCTCAGCGCAGCGCCGGGGGCGGCCGCGAGCCCCCACGCGCGGGGCAGCCGCCGCGCTCCTCCTGCCCGCTACCGAGCCGTTCGCTTGCACTCTTTAAGCACGTGTGCATGTCGAGGGGGGGGGGATTAAAGGGATTTTAGGGAAATTACTGGAATTTTAGCTTCCCAGCCAGGCGTGTGCTGTCCTGCCGGGAGGGGACCCAGCAACACCCCACTGGAAGCACCAGTATCTTGCCGATTTGCCCACCACCGCTCATTTTCGGTGCTGCCCGGGACCGAATTTTTCAGAAGCGGCTCAAAGCCGGCCGGCCGGGCGCGGGCGAGGCTGATTTCGCTGCGCGCGGCTGGAGACCGGGCTTAGGATCACGGCAGGATCTGCCCAGCAGCCCCCCGCGAGGCGCTGCCGCTGCCTCCCCGCAGCGCGCACCGACAGCCGGCGCTGCCGGACGAGCCGTCGGGGCCTTCCGCCGTTTGGAGGCAAAGAATAAACACGGGCTTGCTCCAGGAAGGGCAGTTCCTCGGTGCAAACGTATACGGATGCGCATGTACGTCTATAGGTACGTGCACGTACGTCTATAGGTACGTGTACGCACGCCTGCCCTCCGGAGAGGCCGGCGGAGAGCGACGGGCAGGTGTTTCAGCATCACCCGCGTTCGAAATGCAGTGCAATTTCTGCCACTAACCGGAGCACGGGGCCGGGGCGGGGGGGGGACACGAAGCACACTGGAAATTTTCCCTCTTGATGGCTTCTGTGGTTAATCAAGTCTTTCAATAACCAAAGCAGAGATAACAGCGCAAGGCACTCTTTGTACTCAGTGCGTTTGCGACAGCAGGTATTTTTTTTTCGCCTGAAACATCTCGGCTAGCAGCACAGTAATTTCTACGTTCGTGGTTCCCGGAACGGCTGACGCGGGAGGGAAGGACAGGACGGTCCCGCACTCCCCGTGGTCGGCATCGCCTGCAGGAGGGACGAGCGGGGAGCCCCAGGCCGAAGCCCAGGCATTGGGGAGGACACAACCCCCCCCTCCCCGGCAGCCTCCCGCCTCGGGCAGCAGGTCTACCCGCGGTGCAAAGGCCCCTGCAACCCCCAGCAAAAATAAACAAACAAACAAACCCCACGGAAAGTAAAATGCCTGCTGGGAATTTTTGCTTTCCCAAAAAAATAAATAAATAAATATAAGTCAGCCGCTTCGTCCCTTCGCCACAAGCTCTTGGCGGCGCGAGTGGCTTGTCCCAGGCTCTCCCCGCGCGGCGGCTCCTGGGACRGGTCCGGCGAGGAGGATGCTCTGCCAATGTGCTCCCGGGCTCGGCTCATCACCCACCGGGCATCCGCCGGGATAGGACGTAATGTCAAAGGAAAAGGAGGTTTACCGGGCTCGCTGGAGCGAGGCGGCTCCGCACATCCAGCTACTTCCGTCGTGCCTCCGACGGAAGCAGCGTTTCAGGCTTCAGCCGGGCGAAGCACCGTGAACGCTTCCCTTTCCCTCCCCAAAAACGAGGCTCCCCGGGATTTAAATTAATATTCTCCAGCAAAAAAGTGCCGCGGCTCCTTTTCAGCCCCGCCGCCCGCGGGCCCGCGCTCCCCGTGGGACGAACCCCGCTGCGGCCCCGCGCGGTTCATGGCCCCCAGCTCCCCGCACTTCCCTCGGCCTCTTCCCGCGGGATGCGCCCGGCACCTGGGCGCCCTCAACAGCCCCGTACCGACGGGGCCGTAAATCCACATCGCCCTCCGCAAAGCACGATGCCAACTGCTGGTCCTCGTCCCACGGGGCGCAAGCGGTAAATAAGCCAAGATTAGACCCGGCTTAGTAATTCAGCGAGGGGAGGAGGAGAGCGGCCGCGGCGGCGCGGCGCTCCGCGCGGGGCTGACGGGTGCCCGGCACGGCGGTGCTCCGCGGAGGAGCCGCGCGCCTCGTCGCCCCGCTCGCCGCAGGGCCATCTGGCGCGGCCGTCACGTGCCCAGAGGAGCAGATGAAGCTCGCCGAGCTCTGCTTCGATCTGTTCCTTTCCCTTACGCACTTGCAAAAAATAAATAAAATCAAAAAAATAAATGAAAGAGCGAGCTCGCGAGGCRCGCTGGCTCCCGCCCTCGCTCCGGCGCAGCCCGGTCGCGCCGCGAGCAGGCGCCTGGCACAAACGAGCCGCAAGGGCGGGTGAGTTTGCTGCGGATTATTTAGCAGCTGGGCGCTCGGTGTGGATCAGAAAATGGGATTTCTCGATAGCCGTCAACGGCCAACCCGAGAGATGGGCGACGCGGCCGCAAGGCTCAGCTCAGGGACGCAGGCTCCAYGTGCCGCCAGCTCATCCCCAGCTCCCGGAGGAAGGCGCTGGGTTACTGTCCCCAGCCCCTCCGGAAGCACCCGCTGATCCTACTCCCTGCTCCGTCGTATTTCTTTAACCATTTTTTCCCAGCRCTTGCAGCTAGACAGATCGACAGACCTGCAGGGTTGTTTGCATTTCGTTACGGGCCGCAGCAATCGTGCTTTCTCCAGCCACGAGGCAGCGTGCCGCGGACACCCGCTGCCTCGGTCCGTCGCCGGAGCCCGCTCGCGTGCCGGCCCCGCCGCGCTCTGCCCGAAGGGATGCTCCCCTTCGCCGCTCCCCCAGCTCGCCCTCTGCACGTCCGCAAAGTGGCGGGCGCGAGTCCGCGCATCCTCTGCCTTCGGCCGCCGCCGGCGTTCACCATCGCCGCCGCGCGGCGCACCGCCCCCGAAGCGCCTGCCCTGCAGCCCCCAGCGACTCGCCAGCTCTGCCCGTCGCCTCTGCTCGTCCCGCCGGCTTCRGGCGAAGGCCCTGTCGCCCCAAGGTGCCCCCAAGAGCACGCGCACGACGTGGCTTTGGTGGGCACCACCACCCCGCTTCCCCCGATAGCGTGGGCACAAATTCGCTTTGGCAGTGGCCAGCGCTGGGCTTTGCTTCGGGAGTCCCGGTGCTGCGTCGTGCCCAAAGTCCGGCACCGGCCTGCTCCGGGGGGCCCCCGCRCCGCCCCCCAACAGGCACCRCTCCACTTCGTGGGCCCCGCTCTGCTTTGGGGGCTATGCACTRCCCCCCGGCGGGCACCGCTCCGCTTCAGGGGTCCCTGTGCTGCCCCCCGACGGGCACTGCCGCACTCGGGAGGGGCCCTGCACTGCCCCCCGATGGGCACAACTCCACCTCGTGGGCCCCGTGCCGCCTCCTGA
>NW_028185350.1:75364-78879 GCF_003343005.1 Rhea americana | reverse complement strand
GGGGCCGGGCCCCCTGCGCGGCCCGCCGCCGCCGCCCCTCACCGTCCTCTCCGTCCCCAGGGTGGAGAAGTACCGCCCGCAGGCCCTGGCCGACCTGGTGTCCCACGGCGACGTCCTCAGCACCAGTAAGTAGCGGCCGGCCCGGGACGGGACGGGACGGGACGGGGGGGGCGGGCGGCCCGACGGGGCGCGGCGGAGCCCCCCCCCGCTCCCGCTGCCCCTTCCACAGTCCAGAAGTTCCTCAGCGAGGACCGCCTGCCGCACCTCCTCCTCTACGGGCCGCCGGGCACCGGCAAGACCTCCGCCATCCTCGCCTGCGCCCGCCAGCTCTACCGGGAGCGGGAGTTCGGCTCCATGGTCTTGGAGGCAAGTGGGAGGCGGCCGGCGGGCCGAGGAGCGGGCTCGGCCCCCGCGGGCCGGGGGGGGGCGGCCCGGGCAGGGGGGAGCCGCGGCCGCTCATCCCTCCCCCCCCCGCCGTCCCTCTCTAGCTGAACGCCTCCGACGACCGAGGCATCGACATAGTCAGAGGCCCCATCCTGAGCTTCGCCAGCACCAGGACCATCTTTAAGTAAGCGGCCGGGCTGGAGTTCGCGGCCGTTCCCCTCGAGAGCTCTGCGCCCCTTCGTTCCGCCCTCGGCCCGCAGCRCGGCCGGGCCCCGGGGGGGCGGGTTTGGGGAGGGCCGCTGGCCCCGGGGGGCCTCGGCGGTGCTGCTGGGGAAGGGATGGGTGCTGGGAYGGGAGCGCCAGCCTTCAGCRGCGGGGTGCAGCCGGGGCCGGGCCRGCGATAGGCGCCCTCAGCTCCCTTCGGCTCCCAGCTCGGCTCAGCTCCAGCAGCTTCTAAAAGCCGGGGCGGGGGGGACACCGAAGGCAGCCCCTTCCTCTCCGTTTCAGGAAAGGCTTCAAGCTGGTGATCCTGGACGAAGCAGATGCCATGACGCAGGACGCCCAGAACGCCCTACGGCGAGGTGAGCGGCGCGGGCGGCTCGGTCGGGCCGGCGGTGCCCCCCCCGCGCCGCCGGCGCCCCTCGGGCCTTTTCCAGCGAGGAAGAGGACGTGGCTGGCAGCCGCCGAGGGACGCGCTCCCGGCGCTCCACGGCGCGCGGCTGCGGCCCTCGGCCGACGGAGCGCCGCTCGCGCCTTCTCCTCGCAGTGATCGAGAAGTTCACCGAGAACACCCGCTTTTGCCTCATCTGCAACTACCTCTCCAAGATCATCCCCGCCCTGCAGTCGCGCTGCACGCGCTTCCGCTTCGGCCCCCTCAGCCCCGAGCTCATGGTGCCCCGGCTGCGGCACGTCGTGGAGGAGGAGAGGTGAGCCGAGGGCCGGCGCGCGCCCGGGCGTCCCCGCCTGGGAAGGAGCAGCAGCTCCCGTGGCTGCTTTTCAATTCTTGCTTTAGGACAAAAACAAACAAAAAAAAAAGCCTTCGGGGTCGCAGCGATCTTGTATTTAACCCTCTGCTCAGGCTTCGGCTGCATTTGAAGTCAAGTGCTGCTGGGTAATTTGTTGTAGTGTTGCGAAAAAGGGTTGAACGTGGCAGCAAGTTGCAAGGTTGGTTTTGGCRTTTCTGAAGCAGGGCATCCACTTCCAGCCCTCGCCCGCCCAGATGTGCGCGGGACATAACTGCGGAGGCGGCTGCAGACTTGCCCGCCAGCTTCACGCCGCGCCGGGGCTGGGCTCCGACCTCGCACCCTCGGCCCCCGGGCTCCGCGGGAGCCTCACGGGGGCCGGGGCCGTGCCGCAAAGCTGCCGTGGCACCGTGATGGGTGCTCCTGGGGCCGGGGCGGTTGTTGGGACCCGGAGAGCCGGCCGGCCGTCGGCTCTCCCCTGCCCTGTGCAGCAGCTGCGGTTCTCCTCGTCTTCCAGGGTGGACGTGACGGAAGATGGGATGAAGGCTTTGGTGACCCTTTCGAGCGGTGACATGCGCAGAGCCCTGAATATCTTGCAGGTAGGGACCGTGGCTGCAGCCACCGCTGTCCAGAGCGGACGCAAACGTTGGTTACCTTGCATGAGCCGGGAGCAGTTGTCCCCGCTCCGTGGAGGGAGGTGCAGAGGAAGGGCTGGCCCCCAGGGAGCCCCTTGCCTCCTCGTCCCTCCTCCTCCTCCTCCCCAGAGCACCGCCATGGCCTTTGGGAAGGTGACGGAGGAGAACGTTTACACCTGCACCGGGCACCCCCTCAAGTCTGACATTGCCAACATCCTCGACTGGATGCTGAACCAGGACTTTTCCACTGCCTATCGGAGTATCCTTTTCTCAGAGCCTTGCACAGCCCTCATCCGAGCAGCGCTGCCTCGAAGGCCAAGCGAGGGCTGCGATGACGTTTGCTCAAACCCGAGTCTTCGATCCTGCTAATCTCCCTCCACCTTGAGTTTAATCCCTGTTGCTGTAAACCCTCCTCTTTTCCAGGGCTTCCCGGCCTGCTGCCCTCCGCTCGGCGTGGGGCAGGGCTGGGCTGTTGGTGCCGTGCCGCTCGCTGGGGCGGGCTCGCTCCCCGCCGGGGCTGTCCCCGGGGGTGGCTCGGATCTCAGCMGGTCACGGCGAAACCCGTGGCAAGGAAAGGCCTTCACTCTTGCTCGCCTCAGAAATCACGGAGCTGAAGACGCTGAAGGGCTTGGCCCTGCAGGACATCCTCACGGAGGTCCACCTGTTTGTGCACAGAGGTGAGGCCCCCCCGGCGAGCCCCCCGGGCCCTCGGTGGTCCCTCAGCCCCGCGGCGGCGCTGGGACGTTGCGTTTAGCGGCACTGTCCTGGCTGGCCCGGGCTGCCTCCTCCCCGGAGCCCCGACCGGCACCGGGGAGGGAACCTGCCCTCGCTCCCGGCCTCACGCGGACGGCGGCAGGGCTGCGCTCTCGGCACCGGCCGGGGCCCGCGCCGCCTCCGGGGGCGGTCGGGCGTCGCTCCGCGCCGCGCTGACCCGCGCCCTCTCCTCCGCTCCGCAGTCGATTTCCCGCCCTCCATCCGCATCCAGCTGCTGATCAAGATGGCAGACATCGAGTAAGCGCCCGGCGCCCGCCCGTGCCGCCGCTCCCCGCTCCTGTCCCAGCCAGAGCTGSCGCTTCGGTAGGACGTCGACGCTGCCGCTAACGCGGACCGGCCTTTCCCTCCTGCTCCAGGTACCGACTGGCCGCTGGGACAAGCGAGAAGATTCAGCTGAGCTCCCTCATCGCGGCTTTCCAGGTCACCAGAGACYTGATCGTGGCCGAAGCCTAAGCCGAGCGGCCGTCGGGCCCGTGCCCCGAGCTGCCGCCAGAGAACGTGGCTTTCTGTTTCTTCTCTTTATTTTTTTTTTTTCCTTTTTGCAAGCCTTCTGCCCGCGGCTGGGGTGTGAGAGCTGCGCAGCGACGTCTGTGAGCTTCCCCGGGAAATGCAGACACCCCGAAAGCCAAACGGGTTGCGTCTGTCTGKTTTTTTCTCTGCCGTACGGGAACGAGGGCTGAAGGGAGGCAGCCGGGCTTCACGCCGTGCCCGCCCTTCGCGAACGTCCCGGCCCGTCGCGGAGGCGCCGCCGGTGGCGGGC
>NW_028185350.1:70037-75199 GCF_003343005.1 Rhea americana | reverse complement strand
CCTCGGTGTTGCCGCCGCCGAGGCCGAAGCGCAGCGGCTGCCACGCGCGGGCAGAGCTCCCACTGCCGTGGCCTCTCGCGTGCCGAGCGAGGCAGCCGGCCTCGGCGGAGGCGGGCGCCGGCCCGCCGCGCCGACAGCCTCGCCGTTACAGGGCGAAGGGGGGACCCCTTGTCTTTGAAGAGGCTCGTCCCTCCGTTCAGTGGTTCCCGCAGAGGCGCAGCAGAAGACAACGGGGGCAAGTCCTGCTGCCGAAGTGCCCCGGTTTTGCTGCCTCCTTCTCCYGTGGCTGCCCCAGCACCTGGGGCTCGAACCTCCCCCCCTAGGCATTAGGGAAACACCAGCTTTCTCTTGCTGCTGTGAGCTTCTGTCCAACCGCTTACCAGCGTTTCAGCTCCACAGCAGCGTTTCCCTCAGCAGCTACCGGGTTTAGCTTTCCGCAGAGGACGCCATCCCGGGGAGCTGTTCATAGGAGACGTCTTCTCCATCAGTCGGGGTCRGCCCAGGGCTTTGCCCAGCCCGAGCCCGCCAGCACCCAGGGGGACTCAAAGCGCGCGCGGTCCCTTTGGACACGGGCTGAGCTGGACCGAGACAGGCACACCCGACCGCGTCACGCGCGACGTGTTAGGACACGAGGTGCCGCCGCCGGAGACCTGCTTGAATGCGGAGCTCCAGGGGCAGCTGCGGGTGGGGGAGAGAGCAGCAGAGCAGAGCAGGGGGGGTTGCACGGCGCGCCGCATCCTGCCTTCCCCTTTCACGGCCACGTGCAAGGACCGAATCTCCCCGGTGGCCACCGTGAACGTTTACCGGTCTGCTACCCATCGCTCGGCACCCGCGGCGCAGAGCCGCAGCTGCGCTGGCACCTCTGCGCCGCTCTCCTCCCCGGCAGCTCGGCCGCAGGGCGCACGAGGCCGCCGCAGCTCTCGCCGCCTGGCAAACCACCTGCGGCGCGCTGGGCGGGAGCGGGCGGCGGGGCGCCCAACGCAGGCGGGGGCTGAGCGCCGCGCGCCGTGCCCTGCTCTCTCCGAGCTGGCGCCCTCCCCGCCGGACGAGGCAGCGAAGGCTTCGTGCTTGCGCACCGAGTGATTTCCCCGAGCAATTCCTCAGGGCTCATCATTTCAAGCAAGCCTCTCTCTACTATTACCAGACCGGCCCCTCGCAGGTGCCGTGGAGGCCCTGGGCCCAGCCCACCGGCGCCTGCCCTGCCACGTATCCCCGCTGCCTGCAAGCTGCACCCTGAGCGCCTTCACGAGCAAAGAGGAAGGAAGGGAGGAACAATCTTTTATTGTCATTGCTGCCCTCTATTCTGCAGACACCTGCTCAGGTTTGGCCAGACCTTGAGAAGGACAGAGCGTGCCCCGCTCCRGGAGCGAAGGCACCCGCGGGTCCTCGCGAGGGTCGGCTTTGGGGAGGGTAGTTGCAGCCCTCTATCCCTGCTAACACCAAATGCTCTGCTCGGACCGTGCCTGATAATCTTCAACCCACCACATTGCACTGGAAGCAAAAGCACCAACCCCCAAACTTGCAGGCAGTGGTGGAGGGTGGGGGGGGAGACCCAAGTCCCCTGGGTGCCCCTGCAGGGCCACCAGAGCTGTCCCCGGGCTGCTCTCCACCCCTTGCCCTCTGCATGCATTTTTGTTGGGTTCTAGTATTATTACAGCAAAASTAACCTCCACGCTCACAGACACAGCCCCAAAACAAGGGCAACAAAAGTCCTTCTGGTGCCGTGGCTCACAGATCTGCCAGACGTCGTTGCTGCGGTGCCTCCTCCGAGCCAGGCCCAGCTCTTCCAAGAGRCAGAGGCCTCTCGCCTCTGTGTCTCTGGTTTCTACACTGCCTTAAAAGGTCCTGTAGGTGAGGAACTCCTTCAGCTTCCTAGGGATGGGGAGCGCCAGGACCTGGTACGTTGTTAGGAAGGTGCGCAGAGCTTTGCGACACAAGTGCTTTAGTGATGAGAGGACCCTTGGAGTGGTCCAGAACTGGACGTGGCCATCTCTGGTCCTGCAACAAGAGATCAGAACAGGCTATGAGAGGAAAGTCCCTTCTCGGTCGCGCCAGGGTACCAGAATTCGCTGAGCAGAGCCAGAACAGCAGAAAGAGGGAGCAGCCACTTGTTTCTCTGCTCTTTCCYCCCTTCCAAGTGCAGTTCAACATGCCCAGTGCTCCCTCCAGCAGACATACGCACCCCGTGGCAATGAAACCGCCATGTGGAAAGTACATGCAACACAAGCCGTTGGTCATGGGAGCAAACGCAACTGGAGATCTCAGCTCCAAAGCCCAGATCCTCAGGAGCCTATGGAGAAAGGAAGGGGACACAACGCTAGGACTGAATCCATGGGGTGCCCAAAGCTAAAACAAGGCCTTTGGGTTCACTTGAACACATACAGTTCTGGAGTAGGTTTTTACCCATGGACCYTCAAGCATCACAGGTGTCTCCCAACACCATAGCAAGGCATGCCATGTCCCCACCAACACGTTGCGAGCCCTGACCTTGCTACTCCTTGCCAGTCAAGCAGCAGTGCCCCAAGCAGCCTGTCCTTTCCGCTTGTGCCATCAGGGCTCGCAACGCRTTGGTGGGGACATGCCACGTATGGTCTGCTCCCCCAATGGCATGTACTGAGCTGCATCCTCTTGGGACCCTCTGAAGACCCCCAAGGGGGTTAACTTACCTGTCGTCTGCCACCGTGGCCAGGTACAAGCCCTCAGGGGAGAAGCACACCGACCGCAGGGAGCTGGTGTGGACGTCGCTGCTGTAGTCCGGCACTGAGTGCAAGGGGACGTGGCTGAGGAGAAAACAGGCTCATCGAGTCAGCCCCAGGGTGCCCCAGGYCCCCCCTGCGCTGGGGTGGCAGAGGCACCCTTCGGACAGGGCRGAGGTGCAGGCCTTGCCCAGCTAGGAGGGATGGCAATGCTCGGCCCCAACAAATCCCCACCCACAGCACAGGTCAGTCGCCCGCAGCCCCCCGGCTCCCTACCGCAGCGTCCTCAGCTGCTCCCCCGTGTAGGGGTCCCACATGATGACACAGGCATCATAGGAAGCGGTGACGAGGAGAGCCGAGTCCGGCGAGAAGTCACACGACACCACGCTGCTCTGGTGCCCCTCCAGCCTCCGGATGAGCGTGTACGACCGCATGCTCCACAGCAGTGCCTGCGGGACACGGCAGCGAGGACCGAGATAAGTCCTGCACACTCAGGAGCATGTCGGCCCTGCTCCCACCAGCTCTGGTCCAAGCTCCCAGCTCAGTCATGAGGACCCAGCACAGCCTGACAGAGGAAACTAAGCCAGCACGTCTCCTCCCTGCCACATCCCAGCAGCTGAGCAGGAAAGGGCTCCTCTCAGCACCCCTGTGCCCAGCCCAGTGTCCTCCCCTAGGACCTGGGCAGAGTCCACCTGGAGCACAGGAGGATGGTGGAGCAGTGCTGGCAGCCCCAGGAGCCAAGAAGCAAAGGTGGCTTTCGCCTTCCCCCTCCAACCACTGTGCCTTGCAAAAGCCCACCTCACCCTGCAGAAGGGGGACATCAGGGCCCAGATTCAGGCCCGAGCACCATTTGTGCCCCAGGTGCCCTGCTGCAAGCTGGGGTCTGCCTGGGGCGGAGGGTAGCCCCGAGGACGCGATGGCCGGGGAGCAAATGTGGGACACAGAGGGCTGAAGGGAGCAGTGGATGCGGTGGGATGCGGGAGCTGCTCCCGTCCTCCGGGACTCACCGACTTCTCTCCGGCAGCAGAGCAGAGCATGCTGCAGTCTGGAGAGATGGAGCAGCAATAGACCCACTGCACGTGGCCCGCCAGCACCTGTACCTGCCGCCCTGGGGACAGCAGACACGCGAGTCACCAGAGGGGAGCGCGAGAGACGGAGCTGAGCCCAGCGCCGCGGGCTCTCCCCACCCCTCTCCCAGGGGAAACGTGTTGGGCTGGATACTTCCCTGTGCTGATCCCAAACCCTCTTGTTTATTTGCAGCCCCCTTCTCCACCTCCGGTCCCATTTGGGAGGGAGTGGCTCTGCTCTGCGTTGCAGGTCTCTCCCCTTCTGCCTCAGTGTCTCAGAAGACCTTTCCCTGCTTTTTCTCCTCCAGAGACAGGTTTCTCCCCTCTCCTTCACAGCAGAGCCCAATATCAAAAGCAGGTGACCTTGTACTGGGGGATGCCCCAGCAGGCTCCTACCATCTCTGTTCAGATCCCAGACACGCAACGTCTTGTCCCGCGAGGCAGAAACCAGGATGAGGCTTCCATTGGGAGCAAAGCTCAAGTCTCTGACAACGTCCTGGTGCCCCAAGAGACTGAAGAGCAGGTGTCCTGCAGAGAGGGGCCTCGGTCAGCACCGCCTTGCCACAGGGAACGAGGCTGGGCCCCGCACGCAGAGGCTGTGCCCCCGGGGACAGGGCAGTGGCTCYCGCTCACCCCCGGGAAATATTCTGGGGAAGGGAAGGATGGAGACAGCATCTCCTTCCAAGAGGGAGCAAGGGGAGGTATCAGCAGGACAGAGAGCCGGTCTGAACTCATCACAGGCTGCAGGTCCCAACGCTGCGCCCGCTCCCAGAGTTGGAATGGGCCGCTCACCCGTTTGCACCTCCCAGACTTTGATCTGCCCATCGTTGAGCCCCGTGGCCAGGATCAGCCAGGACAGCCCCACGGCGCAGGTGCCATCCAGGTCCCCGGCGTCAGCTGCAGGCCAGGAGCTGAAGGCCAGGCCCCACACGATCTGGCCGCACTCCAGCGTCTTCTCCTTGGCACCCCCTCGGCTCCTYGCCTCCGCTTTGCTGCCGTGGCTCTTGCGGTCCAAGGTTTTGCAGCTACTGCGAGAAGGGAGGATCGCAAACCGAGCCGCGGGCAGCGCAGGCTGCCCCCTCCGCTCCTCCCGCCCCGCCAGGAGGCATCGCTCCGGCGCGCGGCGCGGAGCTCTCCCCGGGCGCGAGGGCTCGCGCAGCCCCGGCCGCCCCGGTGCTTACAGCTCGGCCTCCTCCAGGGGCCAGGGGATGAGCTTGACGATGCAGTGACCCTGCGACCAGGCAAACCAGGTGCCGTCGGGGGAGAAGGCGACGCTCCACGTCTCGCAGCTCGACTTCCAGTCGTACTGCTGCGGCCGGCCCGGCTTCAGCTCCGCCAGCAGGACGGGCTCCTCTGGGCAGCGAGACAGCACGGCTACGGCCGGGCCGCGCCGGGCCAG
>NW_028185350.1:67091-68216 GCF_003343005.1 Rhea americana | reverse complement strand
CCCACAGCAGGGTGCCCAGCCCCACAGCAAGGTGCCCAGCCCCACAGCAGAGTGCTCAGATCCCTAGTGGGGTGCCCAGCCCCACGGTGGGGTGCTCAGACCCACAGCAGGGTGCTCAGACCTGCAGCAGAGTGCCCAGCCCCATGGCAGGGTGCTCACGCCCATAGCAGGGTGCTCAGGCCCCTGACGGGGTGCCCAGCCCCACAGCAGGGTGCCCAGCCCCATAGCAGGGTGCTCAGTGCCACAGAAGGGTGACCAGACCCACGGCAGGGTGCCTAGTCCCATAGTGATGTTCCCAGCCCCATAGTGGGGTGCCCAAACCCACAGCAGGGTGCCCCGTCCTATAGCAGGGTGCCCAGCCCCACGGCGGGGTGCTCAGACCCGCGGCAGGGTGCTCAGACCTCTAGCAGGGTGCCCAGCTCCACAGCAAGGTGCCCAGCGCCATGGCAGGGTGCTCAAACCCCTGGCGGGGTACCCAGCCCCACAGCGGGGTGCCTAGTTCCATAGCAGGGTGTTTAGACCCATAGCAGGGTTTCCAGTCCCATATCGGGGTGTCCAGTCCCACAGCAGGGTGACCAGACCCACGGCAGGGTGCCCAGTCACACTACAGGGTGCCCAGTCCCACGSCAGGGTGCCTAGTCGCATGGCAGGGTGCCTAGTCCCATGGCAGGGTGACCAGCCCCATAGCAGGGTGCTCAGTCCCACGGCGGGGTGCCTAGTCCCATAGCGATGTGCCCAGCCCCATAGTGGGGCACCCAAACCCACAGCAGGGTGCCCTGTCCTATAGCAGAGTGCCCAGTCCTACGGTGGGGTGCCCAGCCCCACAGCAGGGTGCCTAGTTCCATAGCAGGGTGCCCAGTCCCATAGTGGGGTGCCCAGCCCCATAGCAGGGTGCTCAGTGCCACAGCAGGGTGCCCAGACCCATAGTGGGGTGCCCAGACCYATAGCAGGGTGCTCAGTGCCACAGCAGGGTGCCCAGACCCATGGCGGGGTGCCTAGTCTGATAGCGATGTGCCCAGTCCTATAGCAGGGTGCCCAGCCCCTCGGCAGGGTGCTCAGACCCATAGACGAGTACACAGCCCCACAGCAGGGTGCCCAGTCCTATAGCAGTGTGCCCAGCCCCAT
>NW_028185350.1:60574-64796 GCF_003343005.1 Rhea americana | reverse complement strand
GGCCCCGTCGCCTCTCTCCCCACCGCAGGCAGGACGATGTGATCGGCAAAATCTCGCTCAGCCGGGAGCAGATCCTGGCCGAGGCGCGGGGTGAGCGGGGCGGCGGTGCCGGGGGGGGGGCTCGGATCGCCCCCCTGTCCCTCTCCCGCGCCGCCGGGCACCGGCTCACGCGCCCGCGCCCTCGGCAGGCGTCGACGGCTGGCTGCGCCTGGCGCCCGTCGACCCGGACGAGGAGGTGCAGGGCGAGATCCACGTGGAGCTGCGGGTGTCGCGGCGCGGGGGCCCCCGGGTGCTGCAGTGCCGCCTCGTTGAGGCCAGGTACAGGCGGGCGGCGGCGGGAGGAGGGGGGTGGCCGGGACGGCAGCGCCGCCTGCCCCGTCCTGCCCGGCAAAGGCGTCTCGGCTTCGGACACACATGTCACGGTGCCGGTGGTCTCAGCCCTGGAGCGGCCAGCGGCCAGCAGCCTGTGCCAGCCCCTGCCCGGGGTCAGCGCCTGGGGCGGAGGGAAGGTGGCAGCTCAGGGACAGGGGACACATGGCAGAGCCGGGGGCATCAAAACGCCTTCTCGGGGGGAAACTGAGGCACGGGGCCGGGCAGGGCTGGGGCAGGGCACGAGCCCGCGTTGGCCCGCACAGCCCTGCCGGCCACGAGGACCACGGGAGAGGAGCAGGCGGCAGAGGCAGCATCCCGCTGCCGTGGCGGCCGGAGCGGGTACCAAGGCGACGGGACAGTCTTGGGGACAGCGAGGGAGGGGGTACTGGGTACCCTGCCGGGGGGCCGCAGGCAGGGCTGGGAGCAGGACCCCAGGGAACGGGGACCCGTGGTCACCATGAGAGCAGCTGGGGGCCTGAGGAGGAGGGAGGGAGGGCATCGGGGCTGGGGCACGGGGCAGGGGACAAGGGACACGAATCATGTGATACGAGACATGGGACACGGAACATGGGGCATGGGACACGAGACAGGACATGGGGCATGGGACACAGGACATGGGGCGTGGGAGACTGGACACGAGGTACAGGACATGGGACACAGGACATGGGGCGTGGGAGACTGGACACGAGGTACAGGACATGGGACACAGGACATGGGGCGTGGGAGACTGGACATGGGACACAGGACATGGGGCATGGGACACTGGACGTGGGACATGGGGCTCGAGCCCAGCTGCTGGGGCCTGGCGCCCCCAAACCATAGGCAGCACCCATGGGTACGCCAGTGCATCTGGATGGTGCCGTGCACCTCCAAGCCATGGGGACGTCCACGAGTCCCAGGGCTTGGCTCAGCTGTGACCTCCCACGTCTCCCCACAGGGACCTGGCCCCACGGGACCTCTCGGGCACCTCGGACCCCTTTGCGCGGGTGTCGTGCTGCGGGCGCACCTTGGAGACCACCGTGAGTCGGGGCGCCRGCGGCCCCCGGGGCTGCGCTGCCCTGGGCCGAGAGCCCGGCRGGGTCCCGCGGGCACCTCGTCCCTCGCTAGCCGCCACCTCTGTTCTCGTGGCAGGTCATTAAGAAAACTCGTTTCCCKCACTGGGACGAGGTGCTGGAGTTCGAGCTGCCGGCCGGGGAGCTGGGGGAGGCCGTGCTGAGCGTGGAGGTGTGGGACTGGGACATCGTGGGCAAGAACGACTTCCTGGGACAGGTGAGGATCCCCGGGCCACCGGGCACGGCACRGGCATGGGGGACGGCGCAGGACGCCCAGCTGAGGCTGCCGTGCATGTCCCCGTGCGTGCGCGTGTCCCTGTGCATGCCCATCTCTGCACGTCCCACGGGTATCCCCCTGCGTGAGTCCTCCTGCGTGTCCTCGYGTCCCTCTCCCTGGTGCCCAAGGTCCAGGATGGTGGGACGTGCTCCGGGGCTGGGCAGTGCCATGGGTGGGCCCCCATGGTCCTTTGCATGTCCTGGGTACACCCCCAAAGGAGAGGTCCCCACTGGCCTGGGTGCCCTGGGGTGCCCAGTGGCACCAAGCCCACGGCATGCCGTGCTATGGTCGCTCCCCACCGACGTTCCTGACCTCTGGCCCCACAGGTCGAGTTCCCCCTGGATGCMATCTGCAAGGCCCCCACCAAGGGCTGGTTCCCGCTCCTGCCCTTCCCCAGCACCGCGGAGGATGCCGGGTGAGCCAGAGCAGCACGTACGGTCCTGGGAACACCAGCAGGAGCAGCTCCAGGGGGGCAGCAAGGGGAGTGGGGCTGGGGGCTCTGCCATCGCTGGTGGGGAAGAGGGTTGGGGGGATGGAGGTGATGGGGTCTGGAGGTGCGGGGCACCAACGGGGCAGGAGTTTCAGCTGAGCTTCCCCATCTCCTGCTCTCTTTGCAGGGCCCGGCTGGGATCTCTGCGGCTCAAAGTACAGCTGGTGGAGGACAGGGTCCTGCCCGCCACCTACTACCAGCCCCTCATCGAGCTCCTCGTGGAGTCCGTCCTCCACCCGGGCGAGGTGAATGCCAGCCCTGCTGGGTACGGGTGCTGTGCGGGACATTAATGTCCCCYGTGGCTCGCAGCAGCTCTGAGCCCGTCTTGGCGTGCCCACCTAGCCTGAAGATGTCACACCACTGGCCATCCTGGAGGAGATCAGCTCAGTGGAGAGCCAGCAGGATGTGGCCACTCAGCTGGTGAAGATCTTCCTGGGGCAGGGGCTGGCTGTGCCATTTCTGGACTACCTCATYGTCCGTGAGCTGGCCAGGACCAGTAAGTACCAGTCCCGGAGGCACCACTGGTGCAAGACTGKCTGAAGGCATCACTGTGGGCATGGGGTGGTGGCATGACCTCAAGGGACCCAGTAGCTGCACAGCTTCTGCTCTCTTCCAGCGGACCCCAACACCCTCTTCCGCTCCAACTCACTGGCCTCCAAGTCCATGGAGCAGTTCATGAAGGTGAGGGTGAGAGAAGGACATGGCCCTATCAGCAGGGAGGGACTGGGAAGGCTTCGTCCGTTGCCACCATGGCTCCATCCCTGCCACCTCAGGCATGGGGGAAATCTCCATCTCAGATGCTGCTGGTCCTGCTATACCACCAGGCACAAACTGACATCTTCAGGCCGTGGAAAGGCTGGTGACATCTCTAGGAGCCCTGAAGAGCCTTTCCCAGCTCTCAGAGCCACACAGCACCAGTCCTCCCCACGCACCCATTGGACTGTCTCTCACAGGTAGTGGGGATGCCCTATCTCCATGAGGTCCTAAAGCCCATCGTGAACCGCATCTTTGAGGAGAAGAAGTATGTGGAGCTGGATCCCTGTAAGATGGAGCTGAGCAGCAGTAGGTGAGTGCAAGGCGTTGCAGAGACATGGGCTGCCAGTAAGTGAGGGTTCAGGGCCTCCTCAGTGGCTTTGGGCCACCCGGAGAACCCATGGTGGCCCATTCCTGGGTGCGGGGGCTCTCACACACTCACATCTCCATAGGAGGATCTCATTCAAGGGGTCCCTGTCAGAGGCCCAGGTGCGGGAGAGCAGCTTGGAGCTCCTGAAGGGCTACCTGGGGGACATCATCGAGGCCATCGTGGGCTCCGTGGACAAGTGCCCCCTCATCATGCGAGTGGCCTTCAAGCAGCTCCGCAGACGAGTGGAAGAGCGCTTCCCCTCAGCGGAGCACGAGGTAGGCACGGAGCTGAGGGCTGGCAAGCCCGGGGGGCTTGGGACATCCCCAAACCTCTGAAGTCCCCAGCCAGCATGGGGCTGTCACCATGGGCAGGGCTCTGAGCTCCCTTCCCCTCCCAGGAGGTGAGGTACGTCTCCATCAGCGGGTTCCTCTTCCTCCGCTTCTTCGCCCCCGCCATCCTCACCCCGAAGCTCTTCAACCTCCGCGAGCAGCACGCCGACCCGCGCACCAGCCGCACGCTGCTCCTGCTCGCCAAGGTACGGGGCCTGGGGAGGGACGGGGACCCCRCGGAGCGACAGGGACCTTGGGAAGGCAAGGGGACCCCGCAGAGGGATGGGACCTCGGGGAAGGACGGGGACCYCAGAGAGGGGTGAGGACCTTGTGGAGGGACAGGGACCCTGAGCAGGAGAGGAAACCTCTGGGAGGAACGGGGATGCTGGAAAGTGATGGGGACACCTGAGGGGGGAACGGGGACAGCAGGGACAGCAGGGACAGGCAACAACCCCCGGGAGGGATGAGGATGCTGGGGACGGACAAGGATCCCCGGGAGGGTCGGGACCCCTGGGGCGGGATGCCAGAAGGAGACGGGCACCCTGGGAAGGGAGGGGGACGAGGGGAGGGACAGGGACG
>NW_028185350.1:58039-60003 GCF_003343005.1 Rhea americana | reverse complement strand
TCTGCCTTCAAGAAGCGCTACTTCTGGCTCAGCGCCGAAGCCCTCTCCTCCTCCGCGTCGCCCGAGCGGCAGGTAGGCACGGCCCCGGCCCCGTGCCGGGCTGCCGGCGCCCCCGGGGGCGCCGCGGCGAGTGAGGCCCGTGGGGCGGGCTGTTCGGGGCCCGCAGGCGCGCTGCTCCATCGCGGTGCGGCGGATCCGGGCGGCGGAGCGCGTGGACGAGAGCGCCTTCGGGCGCCCGCACACCATGCAGGTGGTGGCGCAGGACGGCGGCGGGCAGCTCCGCACCACCTACATCCAGTGCAAGGTGGGCGCCCGCTGCGACCCCCCCCCTCCTCCCCGCCCCACAGCGGCCCTGGGCTCTGGGTGGGGGGCAGAGCCCGGCCTCGAGCCCGGGGATCCCCGGCCTTGGTTGTGCTGGGGTCACTGGGGGGCTTCGCTGGGGTGCTCAGCCTTGGTCGTTCTGGGGTCGGTGGAGATATCTGGGCCCTGGCTGCACTGGGGTGACTGGGCTACCCAGCCTTGGCCATATTGGGAACACTGGGCTGCCCACCCTTGGCTGTACTGGGGTCACTGGGGTGCCCTGCACTGGCTGTACTGGGAACACTGGGCTGCCATGCCCTTGCTGTGCTGGGAACACTAGGAGTGCCCAAGCCTGGCTGTACTGGGGTCATCTGGGATATCTGGGCCCTGGCTGTACTGGGACTGCTGGGGTAGCCAGCCTTGGTTGTACTGGGAGCACTGGGCTGCCCTGCCCTGCCAGAACTGGGAGCACTGCAGTACCCAGGCCCTGGCCCCGCAGTGCCACCCCCTGCCAGACCCCACCTCGCCAAGCTGTGACACCCCCCCATCCCTCCGTGGCCCCCGGCGCTGGTGCCACCACGGTGCCCAGCGCCGGGGTCCACCCTCACCCTCCTCTCCCTCGGCGCCGCCGCCCCCGGGCCCGCCGCTCGCCGCAGGATGGCCACGAGCTGCAGCAGTGGCTGGGGGCCATCCGCTCGGCCAGCGTCGCCAACGAGCACATGCTGCCCACGTGCCACCCCGGCGCCTTCCGCGGTGCCCGCTGGACCTGCTGCCTGCAGCCCGCGCGCTCCGGTAACGCCGCCGCAGGGCCAGGGGCGCCCGTGGGCAGGGGGGATGGGGGGGCCGCCGGCGCCGTCCCGCGAGCCCCCCGTCACTCTGTCGTTGCCAGCGCCCGGGTGCAGCCGGACCCACTCGGTGGTGGCACTGGGCGCCTGGAGCGACCCGCTGGACCCGGCGGCGGCGGCGCAGCGGCTCTTCGAGCACCTGCGGCACGCGGCAGCGGCGCTGCGGTGAGGCCGGCGGCGGTGATGGCGGGGGGGGGTCCCGGCCCCGGCTGGGGCCCCTGCTCAGCCCCTCTCCCACAGGCAGCCGGTGGCGGCGGCGGTGGAGGGGCCCAAGGGCGGTGCGGCGCTGGAGCCCCCAGGTAGGTGCAGCGTGTGTGTGTGTGCACACGCACTCCAGTGTGCATGCACACACACGCGCATGCATTCAGATGTGCACGCACACAGACACGCACTCCAGTGTGCATGTACACACACGCGCACACACTCAGATGTGCATGCACACGTGCACACGCGCTGCAGTGTGCTTGCACACACATGCACGTGCACACAGGCATGTGTGCACACGCACGCGCACATGCACTCAGGTGTGGATGCACAGACATGCACGCACACGCGTGCACACACACGCGCACACGCACTCCGGTGTGTGTGCACGGGCACGCACAGAGCAGGGCCTGTGTCCTCCGGCAGGGGCCAGCAGACACACACGCACCCGCGCGCGGAGGCACACGCGGCACCGCCGCCTTCCTCCGCCAGGGGACAGCAGGCGCCCGCGCACGAGCACACGCGCGCCGCGCAGAGCCGGATGCAGACAGGGCCACGCGCACACCCCAGCCCCACGTGCACGCGCGGCCGCCCCCACCCCGGCGCTGGGGGCGG
>NW_028185350.1:53571-56879 GCF_003343005.1 Rhea americana | reverse complement strand
CCCGGCGGGCGGTCAGTCCTTGAGGTTGGCCTCGGAGACGCCCTGGGCCAGCAGCTCGGCCAGGACGTTGTCCAGGTAGTTGGGGTCGGGGTAGCCGTGCCCGGTGAGGTTGGAGCCGAACTCCGTCTTGTGGTGGATCTCGTTCCACACCACCGTGTCCGACTCGCCCGTGGTGCTGGAGGTGCCGACGGTGAAGACGAGGCGCCGCTCCCAGGCCACGATCAGCAGCTTCAGCACCTGCGGCGGGGCGGGAGGGGGGACCCGGCCGTTGGGCCACCGCGGGGCTCGCGCCGCCCGCCCACCCGCCGCCGGGCGCCCGCTCACCTTCCTGCCCTTCTCGGTGTCGGGCAGGTAGCAGTGCCGCGGGAAGCCTCGCGCCGTGAACTTCTTCCCGGGGTTGGGGTGCTCGGGGCCCTGGGCGGCGGGGYGGAGGGGTGAGCGGGGCGGCACGGCGCCCGCCGCCGGGTGACCTGGACACGGGCGCTGGGCTCCTCACCTGGATCCCCGCGGGGATGTCGTAGACGATGCGGATGGTTTTGGAGTCGCCATAGCCCGGCAGGGAGTGGGGGATGAGGTGGAACTCCATCTTCCCCGGCGGCTGCGTGCCCGTCTTCTCCCCGTAGATGGCCTTGCAGGTGGGGCACTGCAAGCTGCCATCCTGGGCGGGCACCATGCTTCAGGGGACCTGTGCCACCATCCCCGGAGCGCAGCGCCCGCCCCCGTGGTCCCCAGCCCTGCGCGATGCCCCGGCAGCACCCGCATCCCCATCCCTGCAGCACTGTCCCCGTGGTCCCCAGCCCTGCGTGATGCCCCGGCAGCACCCGCATCCCCNGCGTGATGCCCCGGCAGCACCCGCATCCCCGTCCCTGCGGCGCCGTCCCCATGGTCCCCAGCCCCACACAATGCCCCAGCAGCACCCGCATCCCCGTCCCTGCGGCGCCATCCCCATGGTCCCCAGCCCCGCACGATGCCCCAGCAGCACCCGCATCCCCGTCCCTGCAGCACCCACCCCCGTGGTCCCCAGCCCTGCACGATGCCCAGGCAGGGACCCACGTCCCTGTCCCCGCGGCGCCGCCCCCATGGTCCCCAGCCCTGCGTGATGCCCCGGCAGCACCCACATCCCCATCCCTGCAGCGCCTGCCCCTGTGGTCCCCAGCCCCACACGATGCTCTGGCAGGGACCCACGTCCCCGTCCTTGCAGTGCCCACCCCCATGGTCCCCAGCCCCACGCGATACCTCGGCAGGGACCCGCATCCCCGTCCCTGCGGCGCTGTCCCCGTGGTCCCCAGCCCCGGCCGATGCCCTGGCAGGGACTCGCATCCCTGTCCCTGCAGTGCCGCCCCTGTGGTCCCCAGCCCCAGGCGCTGCCCCGGCCGCCGGGTGCCAGGCTCACCCTGTTGCCGTTGTTGTACATGGCCACGAGGCAGAGCAGGTGGTACACGTGGCCGCACTTGCCCAGCTTGCCCACCAGCTCCGGCTTGGCGCCGCGGCGGCCGAGGACGCCCTCGTAGCCCGAGCAGGCGCCCAGCCGCTCCATGCAGATGGTGCAATCCTGGCAGGTGCAAGCGAGCGGCCTCAGCACCGCGGCCGGCCCTGGCCGAGCTCCAGGGGTGGCGAYGCAAAGCTGGGGGTGGGGGGGTGTGCACCCGGGGGTGCCCGGCGCTCACCTCGTCTGGGGGGTTCTTCACCTTCTGGATGTACCGACGCACCACGTCCTCGGGGTTCTTGCCTGCCCGGGGACAAGGGGGGGGGGAAGGCTGGATCCTGCCTGCGGTGCCCAGCGGAGGGGGGCGGCAGGTCCCATGCCCCCCTGCCACACCCTCCTCCCCACCAGGATGGGGACAGCAATGCGGGGAGGGGGCCAGAGGTGCCAGCTGCCCCCGACTGCGGCCCCAAAACCCCCCAGCAGCAGCATCCGTGCCTCAGTTTCCCCTCCGGGCAGGGGGACCAGGGGCTGGCACCTCCTTACTCTTTTTGAGGTGCTTCTTCTTGGTCTTCCTGCAGATGCCATTGACGCCGGGCACGGGCTTGATGTCACTCTTGGTGACGGGCGGCGGGTGCAGGACGGGCTTGGGGGCGCGGGTCAGGCAGACGGGCAGCCCCGCCGCGCACATCAGGATGCCCGTCATCCCTGCGCCAGCGGGGAGATGCRCCGTCACCCCCCGGCCGGCCCTCCCTCCGGACCCGCCGGCGCCTGGCGCCCGGCACCCGACGCCCAGCACCCTCACCTGCCAGGGCAGGATGCAGCGGGCCGGTGCCRTTCAGGTTCTTCACCGGGAGGGCAGGCACCCTGCGCGGGGACAGGAGGGCAGAGCGGGCTGAGCCGCAGCCAGCCCCGAGGGCGTCTCAGCCCCGGGCCGGGCAGTCGGGCGCCAGCTCCACGCTGGGACGGTGTGCCAGCACCCAGCCGGAGCGGTGACCGGGTGCTCTCGCCTGGGTGCAGCAGCCTCGGTGGCATCAGTGGCCTTGGGGACAGGCCCTGCACCCAGGGCATTCCCGGTGCTGGGAGGCCGGAGAAGGCCAGCGCTCCTCCTCCCTCTGCACAGGACGGGCAGCACCAGGGATGCCCTGGAGAGGAGAGCGCATCTACATGTGCGTGGCCAGGCACGCGACTGGGTGCATGGCTCTGGGTGTGACTAGGTGCATGCATCTGCGTGTGCATGGCCAGGCACGTGACTGGGTGCATGGCTCAGGGAGTGACTGGGTGCATGCATCTGCATGTGCATGGCCAGGCACGCGACTGGGTGCATGGCCCTGGGTGCGACTGGGTGCATGCATCTGCGTGTGCATGGCCCTGCATGCAACTGGGGGCATGGCTCTGGGTGCGACTGGGTGCATGCATCTGCATGTGCATGGCCCTGCRTGCAACTGGGGGCACGGCTCTGGGTGCGACTGGGTGCATGCATCTGCATGTGCATGGCCCTGCATGCAACTGGGGGCATGGCTCTGGGTGCGACTGGGTTCATGCATCTGCGTGTCCATGGCCAGGCATGCAGCTGTGTGTGCATGGCCATGTGTGCAGCTGTGTGCATGCATCTGCATGTGAGGCTGTGTGTGTGTAACTGGGTGTGCACGGCCATGTATGCAGCTGCGTGCACACAGCTGTGTGACCGTGTACGTGCAGCCGTGCATCTGCATGGTGTGCGCGTGTGCACACCCGCGGGCGCAGGCGTACCCCCAGCGGGCTGATGTGTGCAGCGGCGCTGGCGAGTGCCACGCAGCTGCCCGCATGCTGCTGCTTTGCTGCCGGCGCCTGGCACCCACATCGCACCTCCCCTCCACCCCTCCCGGCCCCCTGCGCCCCCCGC
>NW_028185350.1:49656-53166 GCF_003343005.1 Rhea americana | reverse complement strand
GCGGCGCTGCGAGGCCAGGATGGCGTTGGAGGCCGCCCGGGTGCTGGTGACCAGCAGGCACTGCTGGCAGGAGCAGGGCCGCCCGCCGCCGGCGCCCAGCGGCCACGACTGCGACTTGGGGATGGCGCCGGCGGTGAGCGGGTAGGCGAGGTCCATGCGGCGCCGCAGCCGGCGCCGGCGCTGCGTCTGCCGGTTGGTCTGCGCCATGCTGCTGAAGGAGATCACGTAGCAGAAGCCCAGCGAGGAGAGGTCGAGCCAGGGGTGCTGCTTCTCGTAGGCGTTCTGGATGCTGATGCAGATGTCCATGTCGTAGGGCGTCCAGGAGCTGCTGTCGTTCTCCCACTCCCACACGATGCCCTTGCCCGGCGCCGAGGACGGGTCGTAGAAGTTCCTGCGCACCGGGCGCACGGTGCCTGTGGAGCGCAGCGGGCTCAGGGGCTGCGCCGCYGGCACCCGCAGCAGCACCCCGGCACCCCAGCACAGCATGGCACCCGCCACAGCACCCCCACAACACACCACAGTGCACCCGCCACGGCACCCCGGCACAGCATCCTGCACGGCACGGCACCCGCCACAGCGCCCCTGCACCGCACCGCTCCGCACCCACCGCGGCACCCTGGCACCCCTGCATGGCACGGCACCCGTCACAGCTCCCCTGCACCGCACCACACCGCACCCACCGTGGCACCCCGGCACAGCACCCTGCACGGCACGGCACCCGCCACAGCGCCCCTGCACCGCACTGCACCGCACCTGCCGCGGCACCCCAGCACCCCTGCACAGCACGGCACCCGCCACAGCACCCCCACACCACACCCACGGCGGCACCATGGCATGGCACCCTGCACGGCACCCTGTGTGGCAACCCAGCACCCCTGCACTGCACCTTGCATGGCACCCAGACACCCCAGCACAGAACCCTGGCACAGCACCCTGCACAGTGCCCCGCATGGTAGCCTGACTCCCCGGCACAGCACCTTGCACGGCACCCTACCCAGCACCCCAGTGCCGTACCTCAGGACCCTGCATGGCACCCTGCATGGCACTTCAGCACCCCAGCACAGCCCCCCGCATGGCACTCTGGCACCCCGCACGGCACCCTGGCTCAGCCCACGCACGGCCTGCGCCTGCAGCGTCACACCAGCCCTGCCTCYATCCCGGGGGCTCATGCAGCGCCCAGCGCCCCGTGCGACACCCGCACCCTGCTCCCAAGGAGGAGGAGGGGCAGGGGCGCCCTTCGGGCGGGCGCCGTGCTGGGGAGGGGGGCGCGTTTCGCGGAGCCACTGGGCACGGAGCCCTGGGAAGGGGGACGGCGCGCTGCCCCCAGCGCTGTTTTCCAGTGCGTGGGGCCGGGTTCGTCTCCAGGATCCCGCCGGGATTCGCCCCGCGGGGCCGGGGAAGCGTTTCCCAGCTGGGCGGCGCGTGGGGCCACGGGGTGATCTCCGGCCGGGGCTTGGAGTCACGGGACCACGGTGCTGGCCCCCGGCGTGGTGGCCCCGCGGCCGCTGCCGGCCTCCCCGCGCAAAGCCGCATCCGCCTTCCTCGCTGCTCGCAGCCAGGGCGGATTTGGCCACCGGTGCGACGTTCCCGGGGCCCGGCGGTCACCGCGGCTCGCACCCGAGCCATCGCCACCGTCGCCAGAAGGACGGCTCCGGCCCGGCATGCGGCGCGCTTCAAACAGCCCGCTGGGCTTTTTCTGTTCCCCTTCTCCAGCATCGTTTACCCAGCCCTATTAACGACTCTAATAACGGTCATTAATCATCTGCCGTTGCAGGCAGCAGAGCCCGGCCCCAGTGCCGGCTTGCGCTGAGACAGCGCCGCTCGCTCCTGGCGATGGGAACCCACGGGAACCCGGCCGCTCACATCCGTGTCCCACATCCCGCATCCYGCATCCCGCGCGCATCTGTGTCCCGAATCCTGCATCCCGCTTGCATCTGCATCCCGCTGCCCACTTGCATGTGCATCCCACATCTTGCTTGTGTCTCGCTCACATCCTGTATCCCACTGCCCGCTCACATCCATGTCCTGCATCTTGCTGCCTAATCACGTTGGCATCCGAAATCCCGCGCTCTGCTCGTGCCCGTGCCCCACATCCTGCATCCGTGTCCTGCATCTTGCTGGCCGTTTGCATCTGCATCCCACTGCCACTCATATCCACATCCCACATCCTGCTCACATCTGCCTCCCGCTGCCTGCTCACATCTGCATCCCACATCCTGCTTGCACGTGTCCCGTACCCCACTGCCCATTCGYATCCGCATCTCACATCCCACTTGCATCCACGTCCCACATCCTGCTCGCATCTGCATCCCGCATCCTGCCCACATCCACATCCGGCATCCCGCTGCCCACTTGCATCCGCTCGCATCCACGTCCCGCTGCCTGCTCGCATCTGCAGCCCGCAGCCCACTGCCCGCTTACACCTGCATCCTCCCCGCACGCGCATCCCGCATCCTGCTGCCGCTCGCATCCACATCCCAACCCCGCTCACATCCACATGCTGCTGCCCGATTGCATCTGCATCCCGCATCCCACTGCCACTCGCATGCACATCCCACATCCCGCTCACATCCACATCCCGCTCACATCCACGTCCCGCATCCCGCATCCCGCTCACGTCCGTGTCCCAGGACGGCCCCAGCCCCATCCAGCCTGAGGAGCACGCGCAGCCCTCGCACCCGCAGGGTCCCCGGGGCCCCCGGCACCTGCCCCGTCCCCGCTGAACCGGGGGCCGCCAGGAGCCATGCCGGGGCCATGGCAGCGCCGCGCTGCGCCGCCGGGCAGCGGAGCCGCGTTCCCGCAGCTGGGAACGGGGTCACCTCGTTCCGCGCCGTCGGTCCTTGCCGCAGGCACRGCGCGGGCCGAGCCCTCGCCGCGGCAGCCAGAGCGCGGTGCCCCATGCCCCACGCCCCACTCTTAGGGCCCCCCAGCACAAGGCCCGCGCGTCCCCGGGCCCCCGGGGGGACGCTAGGGGCGAGCGTCGCCTGTTGTGGCCTCCGGACCGGGCAGCACGCCCAGGCTAAACCCGCGGCCGGAGAGGACCGACGGGGCCAGCCGCAGCGCCGGGGGGCAGGCGCCAACGCCGGGGACGGCCCGTGGGGAAGGAGCCGAGGGGCCCTCCGGCCTCGCGGGTCCCCGGCGCAGGAAGAAAGGGGGGAAAGAGAGAGGAGAGGAGGAGGGAGGCTGAGTCGCCCGAGGTTCCCAGGGCGCAGGGAAGGAAGGACGGMCGGCCGCCCGGGCCGACGCACACGTGGACGGAGGTGCCGGGAGCGATGCAACGAGTGAGAGACGCGGAGGGGGGCCGGCCGGCCAGAGCCCCTTACCCGTGTCCTGCCGGAGCTGGTGCATGGAGCGCAGGTCGATGACGTAGGGCGCCAGCTGCGCGTCGGCCTGGCCCAGCGGCACGCTGCCCCGCGCGTCCTCCTTCAGCACGCTCTCGATGTGGTGGCACACGGCCGCCGAGTAGGGCCTCCAGCGCCCRTGCTCGCCGAGCCACTCCCAGACCACGAC
>NW_028185350.1:43406-47351 GCF_003343005.1 Rhea americana | reverse complement strand
ATGGGGGGGGGGCTGCTGTGGCTGTGCCTGCAAAAGGGCAGATTTGGGGACACATCTGGGGACAGAGGGGTTTCTGCTCCGGCCATGCCTGCAGAGGGGCATGTTCGAGGATGCAGCTGAGGCCAGAGCACRTGTTGCTCTCGGGTTCCCGGCCACGTGTCCCATTCCCACCCTGCCGACCACGAGGACCACGGCAAACTCACCGGACATGGTGACCCAGGGCCTCCCAGGGAGCGGCGCCTGCTGCACCCCCACGGGCATTCAGGCAGGCTGGGCTGGTGGCTGTGGGCCACGGTGGCAGGGCTGGGCAGGGACAGGCCACCATGGCCTCGCCGTGCCACCTGGTGGGCTCAGCCACGCCACGTGGCACCCCGATGTGGCGCCCCGGCACAGGCCTGTGGTGACCTGCTGGGAGCACTGTGCCCAGCACGGCACACGTGTAACGAGCTGATGGGTCAAACCCTGGGCAGAGGGGTTGTGGGGTCCCAGGTGCCCCATCGTGCCCCCAGGACCGAGACTCACCGTGCAGTGGCCGCAGGGTGTCCTAGGGCCCTTGGAGGGGACGCAGAGCCAGGGACCTAGAGGCTGATCAGCCATGGTGGGGACACTAGTGAGGTCCTGAAGGTGCTAATGGGAGCTGATTGCACCGAGCAGCCCCAGCTGGGACCCCCCGTGGCCCAGGAGCTCCGTTTTGGCTCAGCCTAGACCCCTGGTCCCTGCCCGAGCTCCAGTGTGGGGTGCCCATCTCCAGCCCTGGCCTGCCTTCAGCTTTCCCAGCTCTCCTGACTCCTGACCTTGCTTTACTTGATGACCGTGGGGCAGTTGATGGGACTTGTTGCTGCCACCACCCTGCTTGGGTGCTACAGGAGTGTGTCCCATGGGTGAGCCACCACCAGCTCTCAAGGACAGCCCAAGCTGCCCTGTGAAGTGGAGCTCGACCACCCCATGCTCCAGAGCCCCAGTGATGCTCTTGGCTCTGGAGTGGGTCTGGGGGACCACCATGGTGCAGCGGAGGCCAATGGGGAGTCAGTCTGCCACTGGCTACGTGATCCAGCCTATGAAACCAGCCACAGAAGCTGGGTGGCAGGGACAAACCCATGTGGCCACTCTAGCTTAGGCCCTTGAAGATGACATGGCCAGAGTTGACGTAGGCACGAGACTCCACCTCGCCGTGCCACCAACCATCACCCTGTTGGGTGGATGCACTGGCCAAGCACTGCTCTGCCAGGCTCAGGGACCTCCCATGGTTTTGTGTCCTCTTGAGTTTGTCCAGAGCACCAGGATCCTGACTCAATCCCACCAACCCCAACTGCAGTCCTCACTGTGGATGGGAGATGCACACAAGAAGGCTGAGCACCCATCTCAGGGAAACTCTGGCACCTGGATGCTGAGATTTTGTCCTTCCCCACTCTGCCTGTGCCCGTCTCTGCAGTCACTAGTGAGCTGTCTGGGTCAGCGAAGAGCACCCCTGTCCCAGGCATAGGGCAGGAGGTGCCTCGGGGCCTGTTGGTGCCCTGTTGCACCCCAACAGCAAGGCTTGAGGTGCATGTCGAGGATGGCTGGGYGCGCGGTCATCTACCCCACCTGTGGCCCTGTGGGCCACCTCTGCTGACAGGGCACTGATGGCCTCAGCAGCCCTGCCTGGCACCCCCGGTCATCCCCGGGGTCCTTGCTGGTCCTCGCTGCTCCCTGACCTGGGGATCCAGGGCTGGGACAGAGAAACAGCATGGGGACATGGAGCCAGGGCAGGGATTTGGTGCTGGGAGAGGGATATGGCATGGGGACGTGGAGCCAGGGCAGGCACACAGCATGGGGACATGGAGCCAGGACATGGAGCCAGGGCAGGGATATGGCATGGGGACCTGGAGCTGGGGCAGGGAAGTGGAACCAGGACAGGAACATGGAGGTGGGACAGGGACACAGCATGGGGACACAGAGCTGGACTCAGCCCCCTGCTGTGGAGCCCTGGAGGGGTTTAAGCCCCTGAGCAGGTGGTAGGTGCTAGGGTGGGACAAGGGACCAGGACAGGGTCCCTCAGGGAGTGCTGGTGGGCTCCCAGTGCTGGCGGGCTCCTCTTCCTCCCACCGCCGGGCGCCCCAGCTCCCAGCACCCTCCATGCTGGGACAGAGCCTGGCAGCCCCCGGGGCACGCGGCCTCGGGGCGGGGGGGAGCACGCCCCCCCCAGCCTTGTTTAGTCTGAGGAGGAGCCAGGGTGACCTTCAGCTCCTCCAAGGGCTGCCGCGTCCCGACAGGAGCCAGCCCACGGAGACGCCGGCGTCTCCTCCCGCCGCCTTTGGAGCGAGGTGTGCCCGAGAGCCGGCGACGGCGGGGCACGGCGGAGGCGGCRGCACGCCGATGTCACCGCGTGCGGCGCTTCCCAGGCTGGCCCTGGCAGGGGGACTCGGTCCTGGGGTGCTGGTGCCACGTCAGGGTGGGGGCACCTCCGATGGGGGCTCTGCCCTTCCCCACGCGGCGAGGAGCCCAGCACGTCCCGGCGCCTTGGCCCCGGCCCAAGCGGCCTTGGCAGCGCTCGGTTCCCTGGCACGCTGCCGGCTGCCGGTYGTCCCCGCCGTCCCCGTGCCCCTGGCCCCGCGCCACGCTGCCTTGGGAGGTGGGCGCACAGCAGTGGGGGGCCCGTGGGCAGAGCACCCACRCCGGGGCACCCATGCACGGGGCCGTCTGCTGGATCGCCATCACCTGGAGAGCGGGGAGGGGGGACGGGGGGACGGGGATGCAGCCACCGTGGTGACACCCCAGCTGCGCCGGCAGAGAGGGGGGATGCCGAGGGGTGCCCCCCCCCCCACCGCTGCGCTCCCGCTGCGCTCCCGCCACGCCGGGCACGTTCCCGGATGCCCGGGCAACCTCAGCTCCTGCTGGCACGGGAAGAAACGCTTGGCTTTTCCCGCRCTCCCTCCAGCGGGCTCGGCGTCTGGGGGGGCCGGTGGGCCCGYGGGCAGAGGCAGCACCACAAAAGAGGGAGAAAAGAGGCTCTTTGAAGAGCGCCCAGGAGGCAGAGCGAGGAGGGGCCGTGCCAAGATGCCCCCAGAGCCGCCACGTGCCGGGCCCTCGGCCAAGGCCGGCCCGGCGGCGCGAGGCCCGGCGTGGGTGCTGGCGGTCCCCGGCCGTGCCGGGAACAGCGTCCCCATTCTCCTGGCTGCCGCGGGCGCAGGGGCGGCTGGCGCCCGCTCGGCCCCGGGCCCCGTGCCAGGCTCCCTCCCCACGGCGGCGGCACAGGGCCGGGATTGTGGTGGTGCCAGGCTGGGGGCCCCATGTCACCGCCGTCCCCGGGGTGCACCACTGCGGCGGTGGGACATGGCAGCCTGCCTGGGGCAGCGCCCGCGGGTGCCCCCACGTGCCCAGGCTGAGCCACCCCCCGGGACGTGCCATGGGGACAGCCTGGCCTGGCCCCGGGGGATGCATCCGGCCCGGCACACACAGACCACACACATGCACCCTGCGCCGCCTGTCACAGCCGCCTGCACGCACACCCCCTGCCGCCTGTGCAGACCCCCCGCACACTGGGGCACACACGCTGCCCGTGCAGGCTCCCCTCCCACACCGATACACACGCTGACACCCTGTTCCCGTACCGCCGCAGACCACACACACATGCACACGCACACACCCGGGTGCAAACAGGCAGCCGGATGCACAGCCAGACAGACGCAAACACGCAGCTCTATACAAACACAGGCAGACGTACACACGCTCCCGCCTGTATACAAACACGCRGCCGGGTGCGCACAGGCGCCCGGGGACATGCAGGCGTGCACATGCAGACCTACACCCACGCGGGCGTCACTGCCGCACGCGGCCCTGTGCCTGGGCACACTCACGCACACACACACTCACACACACACACACACGCGCATGCACAGGGACACACACACTTGTGCTGTCCCCAGGGGCCCGATCCTGCCCCTTCCACTCTGGATTAGCCCCCCC
>NW_028185350.1:38417-42604 GCF_003343005.1 Rhea americana | reverse complement strand
GGGGGGGGGGACAGCGGGTACCAGGCGCGGCGGGGCTGCTTGGCTCCGGGCCACCGGAGCCAGCGGGGCTCCGGGGCTGCCAGGGCTGGCACAGCTACGGGGCTCCTGGGACCTGCTGGGGGCAGTGGGACCTGCCGAGGCAGTGGGACATGCTGGGGGCAGTGGGACCTGCTGGGGGCTGGCAGGGCTTAGCAGGGCTGCCGGAGTCGTCGGAGCTGCTGGAGTCAGCAGGATGCTTGGACCTTCTGGGGCTAGCAGGGCTACCGCGACTTACCAGGGCTGTTGGGGCTACCTGAGCTTACTGGGACTGCTGGGGCCCCCCACCGCTCCAGCTGGGGCCGAGGGAGTAGCAGCTCCATCCCCAAGTCCTGCCCGTGCCCGGGAAGCGGAGTGGCGGGGGGAGCCCTGCGCCCACTGTGCCTGTGGTGCCTCGTCCCCGTGGTCCCCGTCCCGGCGGAGCAGCAGGCGGCGTGGCGGCGGGGGTTGTTTACAGGAAATCTTTGGCTCAGGCCATGTCTCCGGCACCGGATTGCCGGGACCTCCCGGTTCCGCTCGGGTCGGCGAGGCAACGGGCAGAAGCTGCCTCATTTCCCCTTCCCCTCCCGGCCAAATCCAGGAAGCCTTGGCACCACCCTGGCCTCCCCCTCTCCCCCTGGGCTCCCCTAGCCTGTGGCTCTGCCCCTGTGGTGCCACCTGCCCCACCGGTGGCATCCAGGGTACCCACCAGCCCCCTCCCCAGCCCACTCGCTGCACCTACACACTGCTGGGGTCCCACGTGCCTGAGCAGGGGGCACGGGGCCAAGAGGATGCTTTGGGGGCGGTTTGTTGGATTCGGAGCAAATCCAGGCGTGGAGTCCCGGGTGCTGAGCCCAGGCACGCTCGGTGCGCGAGCGCCGGCCGGGAGCGGGCTGCGGGTCGGGTCAGGCCGGGCCATGCGAGCGCTCACACGCCGGGCCCAGCCTCCGCGGCCGCTTCCAAGGGGGGCATTTCCCCGGCGCGGCACGGTGCGGCGTGGGGCAGGAGCGGGCCCCTCGCTCTGCCAAGATGGGGAGATTAGACGGGCCGGGGCCCGTTTGCCTGCCCCGGGGGTACCCGGTGCTGGCCTGTGCCATCCCCGCGCAGCGCCGGCATCGTCTGGGAGCCGCTGGCATGTGGACCCACCCCACAGCCCGCTCGTTCCCCATGCGGGCTGGGAGCCCCCGCTGCCCCCCTCGGGTCCCCCAGGCAGCCGCGGCGGGCAGAGCCTGGCATGAGGAGCCGGCGCGGAGCAGCGAGGTGCTTGGAGAAAGGGGCCTTTGTGTGGGGCGGGCTGGGGGCGCGGGGTGCTGGGGAGGGGGGGGAACGCGAGCCGGTGCCAGCCCTGAGCCACCCGGGAAGGCGGCAGGGATGGCACCCGTGGGCCCTCTCCAAGGGCTGCAGGTGCCCCCAGTTCCTCTTTCAGCAACTGGTGCTCCTACGCGGTGACGCGGACGGTGTCGTGCCACGTGCAGAACGGCACCTTCCTCCAGCGGGTGTTGCAGAGCTGCCGGTGGCCCCTGGCCTGCAGCGGTGGCAGGTGAGCGGGGCCCTGCGGGCAGTGGGCACGCGCGTCCTGCCGGCACCCCTGGCCCCCCCGCCCCGGGAAGGGCCCGCCAGGGTGCAGGGAGCTCCAGCCCCTCTGATGCCCTGCGAGTGCGGGGGGCTGGACCCCAAGCCCTGGGGGTTTGGGCAGCAGGCAGTGCCAGCGGCTCGGGGACGCGTGTGACACAGGTGCCCCGTTCTGTGCCGGCAGCTACCGCACCATCGTCCGGCCCATGTACCGCGTGGCCTACAAGACACTCACGGCRCTGGAGTGGAAGTGCTGCCCCGGCCACACCGGTGCCAACTGTGAGGAAGGTAGGACCCAGCGGGGTCATGGGAAGGGACCCAACGCTGGCCTGGCTGTGGGTGCTGCACCCAGTGTGGGCGGYGCTGTCTCCTGGTCCTCTGCCCAGCTGGGCTGGGGGTGGCCTCACTGGCAGCCCCCAAGTATATGTCCCCTCTGGCCTCTGGCATCACTGTAGGGGCCAGGCAGTGTGGGGCAGGGACACCAGTGAGTGCTGGGTGCTGTGCACCTGTGGACAGACGGATGGACCCGTGTGTGTGGATGGATGGATGGATGATGCTCCACAAGTGTGCACACAGGATGTGGTAGGGGCACCAGCAGGTGCTGGAGGCTGTGCCCCCGTGGATGGGTGGATGGATGGATGGATGGATGGATGATGCTCACAGTTCTGCATACAGGATGTTGTAGGGGCACCAGCAGGTGCTAGGGGCTGTGCCCCCATGGATGGGTGGATGGATGATGCTCATGGTTCTGCATACAGGATGTTGTAGGGGCACCAGCAGGTGCTAGGGGCTGTGCCCCCATGGATGGGTGGATGGATGGATGGATGGATGGATGATGCTCACGGTTCTGCATACAGGATGTTGTAGGGGCACCAGCAGGTGCTAGGGGCTGTGCCCCCATGGATGGGTGGATGGATGATGCTCGTGGTTCTGCATACAGGATGTTGTCAGGGCATCAGTAGGTGCTGGGGGCTGTGCCCCCATGGATGGGTGGATGGATGATGCTCGTGGTTCTGCATACAGGATGTTGTCAGGGCACCAGTAGGTGCTGGGGGCTGTGCCCCCATGGATGGGTGGATGGATGATGCTCATGGTTCTGCATACAGGATGTTGTCAGGGCACCAGTAGGTGCTGGGGGCTGTGCACTCGTGGATGAACAGACAGACCATTGTGTAGATGGACAGATGGATGGATGATGCTCGTGGGTATGCACACAGCAGGGACACCAGCAGGCRCTGGGGCTATGCACCCGTGGATGGGATGGACCCACAAGTGGATGGATGAATGTTCGGATGATGCTCGTAGATGTGTATGCAGGATGTGGCAAGGGCACAAGTGGTGCCGGGGGCCAGGCACCCGTGGACGGGTGGGGGACAGATGGGCCCACATGCGGATGGACAGATGGATGATGTTCCTGGGATGCATGGATGGATAGATGTGTAGGTGGGCGGACGAAAGGATGGATGGATGGRTGGATGGATGACCGCGCCTGTGGACAGATGACCGCACGGGTGGGTAGATGGATGGATATTCCCATGTGAGTGGACGGATGCATGGGTGGGCAGACAGGTGCGTGTGGGTAGGTAGATGGATGGACGTTGCTGCGCACAGGTGGACGGACGGACGGATGTGTTCCTCGTGTGAATAAACAGCCCACACGTGGGTGGATGAGCAGAGACGCGGCTGGCATGGTGCCACATCGAGGGCCTGGCTGGCTGTGCCATGGCCCAGGCCCGAACAGGGGGACGCTCCCGACGGATGGCCCTGCCGTGTAGGGACACCTCCAGGGACCGTGGGGACGGTGGGGCRGTGCAGAGGGCTGGGGGCTCTGTCGCCATGGGGTGGCAGCTGGCACGTGTCCCAGAGGCCTTGGAACCAGCTGGGTGGCAGCAGCAGGGAGGGGAAGGGGGGAGGCTCTTCCTCCTCCTCCTCTTCCTCTTCCGCAAGTGCTTTCCCTCTCCCCTCCTTGTGCGTTGGCCCTGTGCCCTACATCTGGGTCCTCTTAGGACCGCATTGACTGTCCCCTCCAGCAGCAGCAGCGACGGGGCCTGGGTGTGGTGGCAGTGCGGGGGGAGCGGGGAACGTGGTGCCAGCGGTCTCTGCGCCCAACACCCCTTTCTTGCAGCACCAGGCAATCCACGGGCACAGGGTGCTGGGACACCGTGCCAGGAGGCGGCAGTGCCCCCTGGGACCGGGTCTCCTGTCACGTACCCCAGCTCTAAGCTGTGCTGGGGGGTCTCGCTGGGTGGTCGGTTTGGGGAGATCTGGCTGAGGGCTGTGGATGGTTTGGATGGAGCTGGCTCGCAGCCGTGGGTGGGTTTGGAGGATCCAGCCCAAGGTCGTGGAGAGGTTTAGGGGGGATCTGGCTCATGGTCTTGGATACATCTGGGGGGGAGGATCTGGCTCCCAGATGTGGGTGGTCTTGGTGGGGGGTTTAGGTCAGGATCATTGGTAGGTTTGGGGGGATCTGGCCCAGGGTCATGAGTGGGTTTGGGGGATCTGGCTCAGGGTCTAGGGCAGCTTTGGGGGCATCTGGCTAATGGCCTTGGGGGGCTTTGGGGTGGATCTGGCCCACACTAGGATGTTTGGGGGGGCAGATT
>NW_028185350.1:32207-36192 GCF_003343005.1 Rhea americana | reverse complement strand
CAGGCGACCCGCTGCTCTCCGACGCCTTCACCCGCGCGGCCGGGGCAGTCGTGGGCCCTGCCGGACCCCCGGGGCCCGTGGGTGAGTTTCTCCCCTACCCGAAGGGGCGCTGGGGGGGGGGACATCGTCCGCGTGGGGCCCCTGCTGAGCCCTGTCCCATCTCCTCGCAGGCCCCCCCGGACCCCCCGGGCCCGTCGGGCTGCCCGGTCCCCCAGGACCCCACGTAAGTGCTGGGAGCGGCGGGCGCGGGGCG
Organism: Rhea americana; assembly: GCF_003343005.1. Classification (NCBI taxonomy): domain Eukaryota; kingdom Metazoa; phylum Chordata; class Aves; order Rheiformes; family Rheidae; genus Rhea; species Rhea americana. Next base: position 35,939 of record NW_028185350.1, on the reverse strand, counting down.
GCGGAGCCGAGCCCCGGGGCGCTGGGGGCCCGTGCGCACCGCCGCCACCCTGGGCACGTGGCTGAGGCCGCGCGTTTTCATCACGCAGGGTAAAGCCGGAGCGCCCGGAGCTGCCGGCCCCCGCGGGGAGAAAGGAGACAGGGTGAGTCCCCGGGGGGGGGGGGTGTCCCCGTGCCCGCATCCAGCCTGGCGCCCGCCCCCAGGGCAGGGCAGGAGCCCTGCAAGCTGCGTGCAATGAGCTTGCGGGGTCTCAGCCCACGGGGCGGGGGGGGGAGACGAGCAGGGTGGAGGGTGGCACCGCGCYGTGCCCTGGCCACGGGCAGGCGGCAGCACCCGGCGTGGCCGGCGCCGCCTTGGCCTGCTCCTGTGCCCCGTGTGCGGCACCAGGAGCACCCCCAGCCCCTCGCGAGCCCCCCGGGCCCTGCCCCGGTGCCGCCGAGCCCCGGGTGCCCCGCACGGCCGCTCACGGGCTTCCTCCTCGCGCGCCAGGGCCCCCGAGGATACCCGGGCAGCCGCGGCCAGGACGGGGCGCAGGTACGTCGCTGGGACGGGGCGCGCGGGCCGGAGCCCCCCGGGGCCGACGGCTGCCGGGGGGCGCGTGCCCCCCCCCCTTCGCCCCCCATCCTCTGCCAGCCCTTCTCCTTTCCGTGTCGCAGGGCGAGCCGGGCCCCAGGGGCGAGCCGGGCGAGAAGGGCGCGTGGGTAAGTGCCAGCCCGGGGGGTGGCCTCCGGGGACGAGGTGGGGTCCGGCGTCGGGGGTCCTCCAGCGCTGGACGTGCCGCCACATGGGCCCGGGATGCGGCAGGGACCCCCCACCACCACCACCACAGGGGACAGGGGGACCTGCCCCCCGGCTGCAGCCTTCCTTACTAACCCCGGGCCCCCGCGTGCAGCCACCGAGCGCATGCCCTCGGCCACCGAGCCCCCCGGCACGCRGGGGTGCTGGGACACCACGTGCTGTCCTGTGCCCACCCTGGCCAGGGGGACAGCACGGCCCCTCCCCGTGGAAATGTGCCGCCTGTGCCCGTCCCGGGACCCCAGAGATGGCCTGGGGGTCCTCAGCTGTGTCCTGCACCCGCATCTCCTCCCCAGGACCCCAATGAAGGCACAGGGGTCCCCGCTGTGCCTGGCACCAGCATTGCACCCCCGGGACCCCGATGATGGCATGGGGGTCCCCGCTGTGCCTGGCACCGGCATTGCACCCCCGGAACCCCGATGATGGCATGGGGGTCCCTGCTGTGCCTGGCACCGGCATTGCACCCCCAGGACCCCAGTGACAGCATGGGGGTCCCCACTGTGCCTGGCACCGGCGTTGCATCCCCAGGACCCCGATGATGGCATGGGGGTCCCCGCTGTGCCTGGCACCTGCATCACGTCCCCAGGACCCCAGTGACAGCATGGGGGTCCCCAGCTGCACCCAGCACCCCTGTCGCACCCCGAGACCCTGGTGATGGCCTGGGGGCCCCCGCTGTGCTTGGTCGCCCACCCCCAATGCTGGGGGCGGCACTGCCAGCCCAGCCCCTGCCTGCCACCCGCTGTCCCCTCCAGCGGCGCGCCGGGCATTGGGGTGCAGAGCAGGGCTGGCCCCGGGGCGGCCCCGAGGACGCGTGCGCTGGGGGGACAGGGTTGGGCTCGGACCCCCCGCTCCTTCCGCCCGCGCTGCGGTGAGCCGGGGGCACCGGGGGCGAATGCACCCAGCCCCGAGGTGGGCGCTGGCTCCGGCGGCCGGGCGGCCTTGCAGCCGCAGCGGGGTGCCCRGGCTGGGGTCGGTAGGGTGCAGGACTCCCGTGTGCTCGGCGGCACCCGGGGGTGGCACAGGGGTCTGCTTCCCCCCCCCGCACACCCTCAGGGCGCCCGTCTCTTCCTCCGCAGGGGGAGGGTTTACACCAGCTCCGCGAGGCGCTCAAGATTTTAGCCGAGAGGGTTTTAATCTTGGAAACGATGATCGGGCTCTACGGTGAGTGGGGGCCGCGGCGGAGCGAGCCCCGGCCTCCGCTCGCAGGCAGGGGTCCTGCGGGACYCCCCCTCCCGGCGCCGGGGGGATCGCTGGCCCCCTGCCAGCGGCACGGCGCAGGTGGGCCCGGACCCACCGACCCCTCCCAACGAATGACATCGTCACGCAGGCATGACATCGTCAGCCACGCGGTGACGCCGTGGCACCGGGAGCCGCTCGTAGGGCAGGGGCTGGTGGCAGAGGGCCATCGGGGCACCCCGGGGTGCCAGCCGTAGGGGACCGGCCTTGGGCACAGATGCTCGTGATGGTCTCCACGCTGGGGACAAGCAGGTGCCACCAGGGCAGGTTGGGGACGTGTCCCCCCCGCCGCCCCAGCTTGGGGCACCCCCAAGGAGTCACCAGTGGGGCCACGATCAGAGCAAGGGAACCCCTCGCATCCCCCCTGGGACCACGGGAGCACCCAGCACCCCTGGCACCAGGGGCCCCACAGCACCCGCTGGCACCGGGGGAGCCTTGATTCCCCCCTCTTGGAAGCACCCGGCATCCTGGCGAGCCCCCAGCACCCTCCTGGGAGACCTGGCACCCCCCAYCCGTTCAGCGGCACCCCTCTGGGCCCCCGAGCCTGCTCCTGTGCCCGCTGCCGGCCCGGCTGCGCCCGTGCTGTGCCGCCCGCGCCACTGCTGCTCCCGCGGGGCAAATGCGCTCTCTGCTCTGCTCTCTCACTCTCCACCAGGCCAGTAGCTTCCAAACCCTCCTGCGGCAGCAGGCCCGGCTGGAGGTCCTGGCTAGAAGGGTCACCTTGCTGGAAGCCATCAGCTGGCCAGGTAACAGCGCCGCTTTCCTTCTCCCCTCCCGCATGAGCCGGGCTCGCTGCGTCCCCCCGGGAGCGGGCCCGGGAGCTTGGGCTGCCTGGAGCAAGGGAAGCCGGAGCCCCTGCGAGTAAGGGAGCCTCCAGAGCTCCTCTCGAACCAAGTGAGACCATGGAGATCCTTGATCCAAGAGGCCAAGGGAGACCCTGGAGCTCCCCAAGGACTAAAGGAGGCCCTGGAGAATCTCTTGGACCAAGGAAGACCTTGAAGCCCCTTGGACCAAGGGAGATCCTGGAGCTCCCCAAGGACCAAGAGAACTCATGGAGAATCTCTTGAACTAAGGGAGACCATGGAGACCATCTTGAATCAAAGGAGACTATGGAGACCTCTTGGATCAAGGGAGACCTTGGAGCCCCTAAGACCAAGGGAGCCTCTGGAACTTCCCAAAGACTCAGGGAGCCCCTGGAGAACCTCTTGGACCAAGGGAGACCATGGAGACCATCTTGAACCAAGGGAGACCCTGGAGCTCCCTAAGGACGAAGGGAGCCTCTGGAGCCCCTCTTAAACCAAGTGGGACCATAGGGACCCTCTTGGATTGAAGGAAACCCCAGAGACTCCAGTGCCCCCAGTGCCCGGCCCCCTCGGTGCCAGGGCGCCCAGCCGCGTGCCGGCAGGTGCCCCCCCCCCGTCTTTCTCTTCTCTCCGCCTCCGCTTTGCGGCTCTGCTTTTTTGCAGGGAGGGGGCTCTTTCCTTTCCGCATGCCAGGCAGGGGGTGCCAGCCGGGTGCCAGGCAGGGGGTGCCAGCCGGGCACGGTAGCCACAACGACCTGGGTCCCAAAACAACTCTCCCCGAGACGCCGGGGAGAAACCTCGGAGCCGGAGAGCACCGGGGCCCCCTCCGCCCCCAGGGAGCAGCGGAGCCAGCTACCCCCCAACCCGGCGCTCAGTGCCTCTCACCGGGGTGTCTCGC
>NW_028185350.1:17235-30497 GCF_003343005.1 Rhea americana | reverse complement strand
GTCGGGCCCCGGGCCGGGCCGTGTCCCCGGAGGAGGCTCCTCGCTGGTGCCCGCGAGGTGACTCATCAGAACGCGCCCCCCGCGCCGCCCCGAGCCCCTTGCTTCTCCTCCCGCCTGGCTTTTCGTAACTTTATTAAATAATGATAATAATAATGTTTATGACACCGCGTTACCGAGCTTCCGCCTCCGGAGCAGCGCGGTGACACGCTGCGGCTCCGGCCCTTCCAAAAAATCCCCTCCCTTCGTTACGGAGCCTTCCTCCGCGCGTGCGGCTTCTCCGCGGGCCGCTCGAGCCCGTGCTGCGGTGCAGCTGGSGTTCCTTGGAGGGAAACCGGTGAAGCGTTGCGGACGGAAACGTACTTCTACGGGAGGGCCGCAAATGGATGTAAATGGGTCAAGATTCGGAGTTATCAACTGGGCTGGCGTTGCGTTTAGTGTGGGCTTAAAGCCCAGTGCAGAAGACTGGACCCTTCCCACGAGGGAAAGTGTCATATACCAAGGAGTGTAAAGGAAAATGGCTAATATCACCTTGGAGAGTTAAAAAAAAATTACTAAAGAAACATGTGCCGTGGCATTGTCAAAGTGAGGTTTAAAAATATAGCTGTCTTTCTGTTTAATAAATGGAAATGTTCTTTCGTGGGAGCTACTATTTTAGGGCTGCACTATTGTGCTCTTGAGCCTCGTGAAACAGAAGTATGAAGATTAATTTCCCTTTGGAAATAAGGGCTTGGAAAGGTTTTAACTGAATTAACCATATTATTTTTTTTGAGTGCTTTGTGCTAATCTATATTCTGGCAAAGGAAAAGAGGAATTACTGAAGACAAATTGCAAATTAAACTTACTTACCTGGACTTAAATCTAGCAAAGGGAGGAATGGAGCATCTTGATATCCCTGTGTGAAGGCTGTAAAAGGGGGTACGAGCGTGCAGAGCAAGATTTAGTTGAAGACTGGGTGCAGAGCTCAAGACAGGAGCCCTGTCTCCTCCTTGGGGCAGTGGTAGGTTGCCCATGGTCAATGGGCAGGAGGCAAAGGCTGGAGAGATGGGTGCCCAGCAGCCATCCCCGCTGGACGGGATGATGCTGGCAATATAGGTGTGAACAGCCTGAAGAGTGGTGGCAGCCCAAAGGGGAGCTGCAAACGGGAATTAAATGAGAGCTAGGGAGGTTTTGACGGCTGGAGGGCAGAGAGGAGGTGAGGCTTGGAAAAGAGGGGGAAGGGGGTGAGGGAGGTTTTACAGCACAGTGCAGCGCGGAAAAGGGTGGAGGAGCAGCGCTGAGACAGAGGAGGAGGCAGCGAGAGGTGGAAGAAGCTCAACTGGATGAGGGGGAATTGGTGTGGATGGTATTTAACGCTCAGCATTTCGCAGAGCTGGTAGTCACATGTAGACTGAAAAAAGAGGCAAGRCCCTGAATTTAGCAAGCAGGAATTTAAAATGTTCAACCTGACAGCATATAAGGAAGGCAGGAATAGTACTGAAATAGTCTGACAATTTACGTGGCACGTCTCAGGATGTTAGAAGCCTTTGAGTAGCAGCTGAGCATCTTTTTATTGTGTTTTGACCAATTAGATCTGTCAAAAAACTACTGCCAAAATTACGGCATCTCTTTTCTTAGTAAGTTTCCATCAGCACATACCCCAGGGCCTGAGCTGCAGCCTCAAAAGAGAGAAGTGAAAAGGAGGAAAAGCTCTATGTTCATGTAGAGGGATTAGGGGRTTAGGAAGAAGAGTGGAAAGTGTTATTATGGATGAGTCCATGGCCTCAAGAAACAGGAACCTTTGGTGTATGATACATAGAAAACAAGATTTTCAAAATATTTTCTGGTGATCTGTCAACTTCAGTTGCAAACAGCTGGAGTGATAATGGGATTAAGGCAGGCTCTTTATAATCTGGAGGTAACTGGTGTCTGTGGAGTCTTTTGCCAGATTTCTCAAATTCATGAACATCAGGTTTTTACTGAAGATTCGTTTACCTTGAGTACTATRACAGTAGAAACACCTAAACCTTTTTCTGCTTGGCTCTATGCAAGAAAAGTTATAATAGCATTTTGTTTCTGCTTGCTTCCAGCTTGGTCAAATGCAGTGGCCCAAGCAGCAAATATGGGCAGAGTTTGAACTCTTTCCTGATCTGCGTACTCTGCTGGTGGGACTCTTCTGATTCTGGAAGAGTTTGAATTTATCTGGGAAGGTTTAGTCTAAGCGACAAACTCRTCACTACCATTTGCTCTAAACTTTGGGGAGGAAACTGGAAATGCTTCACGATTTGAGTGAGAGCGTACATTTAGGAGTTGTAATCATTTCAAATATAGCCTTGTAATTGCCGTGCAGCTGCGTTTTCCATCTCTTGCAGCAAACCAGTTAAGTGTAGACTTTTCTTGCTTGCATTTTTTGAATTTCAGTTTTCCTCTGCATCAGGCTATTGCCATAGATCAGGGCTTTGGGAAGGGAATTATTGCCAGCTGCCTGTCTTGAACTTTGATATGAGGAGAGTGTTAGAACTTTCCAGCAATTTGTTTTTGCCCTTGAAAGTTAAACAGAAAGACTGAAGTATTGTAGTTTCTATGGATCCAAAGAGCTTGCAACCTGGCCTTTTGAAACTGGGTTTGTAAGTGTCAGCCCCAGTGTTTCTTTTGTTCCAAAACAAAACACCCTACTGCCAGTCTAGTTGGGTGTTATCCAAGGTGGCAGTTAAATTAAAGTAGGGTCATTTGAGATCAAAGTTGCTGCTGCAAACAGCCATAACAATGCAGGGAAGAGACGTTTTGTTTCCTTCGAAAAGCCTGCAAAAGTGCATTTACCTTCGGTCTTTTGAAACTGTGATTTCAGTTCTTTCTCCTTTCAGGATGCCCGGGGARATTCCAGCTGCCATGCTCTTACAGTGTTAATTTTGTTAACCATCTTTGCTGTGCTCTTACACTGTTAATTTTGTTAACTGTCTTTTCAATTTCTTTTTCTTGTAGATTATAGTACCTATAGCCAGGCTGCAGCCCAGCAGGGGTAAGTAGCGTTATAGTCTTATCCTCTGTGTTCTAAAAAGGTATAACATAAGTATGTAATAATTGTGGTTTAGTCTTAACTCAAATATATGTGCAAGCCCTATGGTTTTCCTTTAAATTTTAGATTCTGTATTACCTTGGAATTTCAGCAGAAATCATTTGGATACTTGAAAACTGTCTTGTGTGATACATGCCTTGCAGAAGTCAGGAATATGGGACTGCATTATAAATGTCTTTAAATTCATTTTACAGCTACAGCGCATATGCACCTCAGCCAGCTCAAGGATATGCACAGACCACCCAGGTAAAACATGGAACAGTTTTATAATTCCTACTGAATCACATGTCTGCCGGTAAACTACATAGGGCTCTGTCAGCCTTGAAAAACATTGAACTTCAATGTCACAATCGGTCATTAAGAAGTTGTCTTGTAGCTTGCTGTACCATCTGAACTGCTTTCTTAAAGTGAAAATAACCTAAAAATCAAGGAGTTTCAACAGTCCCCTTCTTTCTTAATATTTCCTAGCCTAAGATTGTTGTTGCTGAGAGAATTATAAAAAAAACTCATGCTTGGTGTACATTTGTCATCAACATGTTGGTGGGCATTTTACTTGGCAGTGTAGGAGGGAAATGTTAAAAAAATAAAAAACAGGTGCCGTTTGTGAAATTGCAGCAGTTGGAGGGGAAAATAGATTTTTCATTAAGGTATTATTGCTAAAACTATTAATGTTTTCAGTTGACTAGACTGCAAAATGACAATGATGTTTAAGAAATTGATTAAATGATGCTTTTTTAATCCTTAGGGTCCAAGTTGTTAAAAACATGTTTGTATACACATGCCAAGTGTACTTTTCAAAGGTAGACTATTCTCCTTAAAAAGTAGCATTGGTTAATTTTCCTCAGCATCACTGGATAGCTTCTTTTTTTTTGGGGGGGGGGGGGGGGGAAGAACCTGCCTCCCAAGAGTGTGTCTACACTGTGAAAACAAAAATGACTCCATTGAAGTGTTGCAGTGTTACTGAGCAGCTTCAGATTGGTTAATTCTAGTAGTGGTAGTAGCTTAGCTGTAGCGCTGTCGAGCTGAGAGCATGGGCTAACTTAACCATGCCTGGTGAGACCACCTATGCCCCGCTACRTGCTGCTGGTACCTGAGCTAGCTCATCTAAGGCAGATAAGGTTGTGTGAATACACGAGCTTTTGTTCGTGCTGCAGTGTGAGACTGGCCTTTGGAAAAAATATCACTATTACAGGAGGAGCCGAAGGTTCAGTCTTGGCATTTGGATTGTCTGAAATGGTGTCCTCAACAACTTCTATGTTGAATGAATATATCGAGACAGAAAAATTCCAAGAACTACTTTTGAATGTAGAGGTTACACAGAAAAGTAAGTTAAAACAGTCTGGCAAACAGAGAAAGACAGATCTTGTCAACATCCTTTCAGGGTGATACTAACACAACTCAAACTCAGCGGTAGGCAAATAGCCATGGGAGGTTTGCAGCATTTCCTGCTCTTGATGTAGTGAACTTTGACAGATGAGTTAAAGATCGAGTCTGGTCAAAGCTTTTTTACTCTTAGTTAAGACCTGCGGCTTGAGTTTAGCGAGACTGGCTGAGATATCAACTTAGATCCCCCAAAGCATTTAAGTCCTCAGCTCTCACTGAAATCAGTAAATAGCTTTAAGAATCTAGACATTAAGGTTTGTCTTTGTGCTGCTTTTTGAGCTGTAACTAGAGTTTTATCCTAAACCAAACTGTTGACCRCACAGATCTGTTTGAAGCTGGCTGGTGCCTGAAGTTTGAGCCAGCCGGCCTATGGCAYGGGGCTGAGGGTAGTTAGCTCTTAAGCTGGTAAAACTGCAGCACCAGCAGCTCAGAACTAATTCCATCACCCTGGGCTGCTGCTCAGATTGCTGTGACTGAGGAGTTGCTTTGCKGTGCTGTCTTTGGGAGCAAGCGAGAGGAGGTGCAGAAGCAGTTCTTTAGTGATTGTCTATACTTGAAAGTGAACTTCAGGTAAGGTGTGAATTGAGAGCTGCTTTCTAGCTGAGTGCTTCCCTACAAAGGCACTGGAATAGAAGTAGCCCTAACTGGAACAGTTTTGGGAATGGGAAACCCTAGGATGCTTGTGCTAATCCTAGCCTCAGGTACCTATATAATCTCCTATTTTTAAGACTGTTGAAAAGTGGGCATAAAGAATATTCTTAATTGAAAGCTTCAGTAGGTTCCTCCTAGCTAATGCTGAAGGATTTTTGTGTTGAAGTGGCTGAATTTATTTTAGTTAGTGCGGTTCTGCCCTCTTAGCAGTCCCATTGGCAGTATTTCAGGTTACTTGGGGAAGTATCTGATGTTCCTGTGTGTGCCTAGGTAATTAAGAGCTGGATGTTTTCATGTTTTGCTTTGCATAGAGCAGAGGTGTTTTGTRCAAATTTAGGAAGATATCCTTCCAGTCATGGCACTGAAGAACTGCATTCGTAACTTCATTACAGATCTAAATTGAAATTTGCAGTAGCACTTAAACTTTCACGGTAGCCTTGGCTTGACTCAGATTGCTTTTCGATACATCTGGTAACACRGATCCCCCAGTCTGTGTGCATCACAAGAACAGCGTGTACATGTCCGTGCAATACGTATAAGTCACTTCTGTTCATGAGTTAAATTCATACTGTCTTTGGAGCAGACTTACGGGCAACAGAGTTACGGAACTTACGGACAACCCACTGACGTCAGCTACACGCAACCTCAAACGACTGCAACGTATGGGCAGACTGCGTATGCAACTTCTTACGGGCAGCCTCCAACCGGTAAGATCCACTACGCCTGCAAGACTTTCTTTATATTTGGAAAAGAGTTGMGCTAAAGGCTTTAGCTTATCTGTATTGGGGAACTCTGGCCTAAACTGTACTGAATTACKCGGGGCTGCTTTCATGTGGAAAGGATTTACTCCCTTCAGAGCCTTCCTTGAGGGAAGGGCAGTTTAAGATGATGTTAAGATACGGGTGGGCTGAGTGCCAGGAGTAAACAAACATACCCATTTAATTTTTCAGGGAACCTTTTGGGTGCTGGTTTATGCTGTGGAACTAAGCATGACTACAGAATGTACTTTACTTAAAAAGAGTAAAGCAAACACATGCTGCACAGCAGTGCTCCTTGGAAACGTGTACTCTGGCTGCTTTTGAACCTGTGCAGAAAACCTTTTTTCCCGAACACTGCAGTTGCCTGAAAATCAAATCAGTGAAAGTGACTGTATGCCTGTTCTGATAGTGTACCCTCTACTTTTTGTCTTGTGCTTCCCACAGTAGAAGGGACCAGTACAGGTTTGACTATCCTGCTCACTCTTGCATGGAAAATGCTGTCTCATCCTGTCTAAACTTGTGATGTTAACCCTTTAGGTGTCACTTCTTTTTAGCACTAAAAATATGCAACATCACAATGCACACACACACACACCCCTCAAGCATAGTAAGAATTTACTAGGATGTAATGCTGTTTGCAAGTTCCACATCTCTAAAATAAGCATCTTTGAAAAGTTCCCCTGAGTGGCGTACTTCATGGATAAAGCTTCTCAAGTAATAATGGCAGCCATACCAAGAGGTTTCAGGTGAATATAAGCCCATTGTCGTATCATTTCCTAAAGGGTAAACAGCCTGGTTAGACATGTCCAGATGTTCTGACCACCACCTTTGCATGTTCCATGTTATGTCTTCGGGTTTCCAGTGCAGATGCATACCTCACATGTTCATAAGTGCTCTGTAAACTATTCCGACGTATGCTCTTTGAACTGGAGTTCTGTGAAAATGTCTTAATGTTGAAAAGAAACTGTGGAGACATGCTCATATTTATTTGGACTTGACTGTTCAGGAGTCATTGAAAAAGAATGCAAGTTTTCCTCCAAGCAATGCTCTGAGTACCATTTTTTGCAAATCCATTCTTTAATATGAAAGGCATAAATGTCTACTACAACAGGAGCTTTCTTAAATATTTCCCAAAGAATGCAAATACTAGCACAGGCAGGTGATRTGCCTATGGGGTATCTGGCCACAGAAACCATAGGAGAAGGCCAAGGCCATAGAGGAAACCAAGAAGGATGTAGAGGGAAAAAAATATCCTATACTGTATGCAGTTATACAGCACTCTAGTATTAAACACCTTTATGGATGAGGAAAGTTTCTGCCTGGCAGTTACCTCATGTCCAGCAGAATGAAAACCAAGTAGCCTTCAGCAAGTGTCACTGCAGGCTATCTATGGGTTTCTTTTCTTTCCCTTTGACAGTATATAGACAAAAACCAGTAGGAGAACAGAGCTGTAGACTTGCAAGATTTCTTTCTTAGAAATGCCTGAGTCCCTTAGTCCTTACTATTGACTGYAGTCCTGCARGKGTCCCAGGAGTTACACTGGTTATGTTTTTCCTTGCCCCTCTGGTTTAAGGGTATGCTTGCTGGAGGGATAATAAATCAGGCATCTTGCCTGTACAGCTTCATTTTTGGGCAAAAAGCTTCACTTACTTCATCAAAAAAAAGCATTTAGTGGTCAAATGGAAGATCATATCAGGCCTACAAATACTATTTGCCTCAATCCATGTAGCATTTGTTTGTGGCAGGATGGTTTATGTTATCCTCAAGACAGAGAGCCAGATTGTATTTATCCTTCTGGTACCTGCCTCTCCCTGAAGAGTCAGAGTTGTGCAAATGAAATGGGTAGTGCTGAAAGCCAATCTTTCTATCGCTCTGGCTCTTCCTAATACTTACTTTGCTTTTCATTCTAAACAAAGCCCATGGTGTTGCCTGGGACATACATCTCAATGCCCCAAAAGACTTGCAATTTTTACCTTGAAGTTCAATTTATTTTTCCTAGGGATTGATTTTTTTTTGTAGCATGGGAATGTCTGGAATTATTTAAAAGCAGAATTCCTTTTTGTCTTAACAGTCTATTTTTTGCAAGATGCTGTTGTTGTCAGGGAAGTCCAAATCCTGAGCAGACACACCCTCCTGGACTCTGCAAGAATGGCAGAGCCGGTACCTCTCCATCACCTCATTGCCTCAGATTAGGGCCGTTTTAACCTGCCTGGGGACCTCTTTGAGTCTGAAGCAATCTGCCACCTCTGACTTGGGCTGACTTTCCTCTCGGGCTGCCTGAGGTGAGAGTTAATGCAGAGGTTATGCTTCTTCCCTCCCATGGCTGTAGGAAGAGGTGTCTTGGAGTCATCTTGTCGCTTTGATGTGGAGGAGAGGGGTTTTGGGGTTGTGAGTCTCTAGGCTTGTCTGCAAGTCCTCAGACGGAAAGTGGATTAGAGGATTAATCAGCACCATCGAATCTGTGGTCATGGTTTGCTCTTTAATCACCGCAGCGTCTAAGCATGAATTACGAGAGTAAATAAGAGTTACATCTGCTATAATTACTGGATTTCTAAAAATGTCATTTGGGGGCAAGTATGTAATTTCAAATATCCAAGTATGAATCCACTTTAAATAGCTAAGTGGGAATTACTCTGTATGAATCACCAACCCCCATTTCTCTTTTTATCTGTGAAATTTATGATTTATATATACATATATATATATATATATATATATATATATATATATATATATATATATATTTAATATGTTCAGAATTTGAAATTAACACAGCGATAGGTGTATTGGCTACTGCAATAATCTGTTATATGAAAATACTGCAATGGGGAGGGGGGTAGCCTCTGCCACTCCTTCCCTGGATTCTCACTGGTAGAAAATCTGCATGCAAAACAGGTGTCAGCTTTCTTTGGGTGTGTAGACCCCACGGGTGGCTTTGAATACTGCTTGCATCAGAGAGAATCCTCAAAAAACTGCTGCTGGCTGATATGAAGCCTGCGTATTTCAGAATAAATCTCTTTGAATCCAGTATTATTTGTAGTTGATGTTCTCTGGGACCAAATCCTGCAAGCTTCCCTTCTGCGTGAAGGATTCATAGACTTCCATAAGGATTTTGCTTGCAGGYTGGGATACTTTGAGAGGAAACTGAGCCATGTAACTGGACTTCTTAAAGCAGGTTATCGAAGTTCTTCTGTTACTTTTTTCTTATAGTATGTGTTCTGCAGCCTGTCTGTGTTTCTTACTGAATGGTAGGGAGAGGACAGAGAAGGGATGTAAAGTTAATGTCCCCATCAGAACTATAGGTCTTGAGGATTTTCTGTGCATCTAAATGAGTTGTTGGAATGAGAATTCAGGCCAGTGGGATTTAAAATCACTGCCCTTTCTGTTGGTACAGAAACTTTCTGTTAGGCATCTTTTCACGAGCAAAATGCTCGAACTAGAGCTGCAGCATTAAAATTCACGATAATCTTTTTTTTTTCCCCTTTATTCTAGTGACTGTGCAGAGCTAGGTCTTAGGAAACCTGCTCACTCGTTAGATTGGAGGGGTAATGTTGCCACTAACTGTCCCAGAGGGATCAAACTTGGGAAGACCTCCCTGTGCCTCTTACCTGTGACAAGATTCACCCGGGGTGACACCGGGACTCCAGGGGTTTGATTTCCATGACACTTACTTTAGCAGTAACCTTATTGCAAACTGTAGGCATTTTTAGTAAGTCTTCAGGCTTCAACGACTTGAAMTAAGGATTCCCTTAACTTTTGATGTTGGTTACTCTTGGTGGAAATGCCATGGATGGCTCACATTAAGCAGTGGGGCTGTTTAAATTTGTCTGAGGCTCTAAATCATGTTTGTTTTYTCCTGTTCAGCATCATTTCATTTACCCTTTTCAGTAACACTTGGAATAGGACTTTGCTTTTTAGAGATCCTCTCAGCAAAAACGAATGATTGAGTGATTTTGAGAACTGATTTGCTGGTGGTTCATGCAGTTATTTCCTGGTGGGAGACAAGTTTTCTCTCTCGCTTTAATGTTTCCAGACTGGCAGAACTGTGATGGGGAAGTTAGCCTATGGGCACTCACTGGGAGAGTGGTACTGTAATCCATTTGGTAGGCTAAGTGTAGAAGAAACAAGGCTTGTGGGAGCATGCAGTATCTTTCAGCTGATGTAGTTGCAAAAAAAATGGACAAACTTCTGTCCACTTGGAGCTCCTTCACCAGAAACCTGAGAAAACTTGAGAATAATGGTCAAGACAGAAAACTGAAGCTTGTTTTTCATTAATTTCTGTGCTCTGTAAACTTCCTCTTCTCGCTTCTCTTCCTCTTTACTTGCTAGCTCAAACAGTTTAGAAGGGACCTGATTTTGTAGCAGGTTACCTGCAAAGCACAGCAAGCGAGGAAGGTGCTTTGTGAGGGCCKGGCTGAAGAAGGGGAAGGAGCTGCAGATTCATCAGCTGTGTTCTGCTGAAGCACTTTCTCTTTGGGAATTGAAATAAAAAGCTACAGCATGATTTGTTTAAAATGCTATATAATTAGAAGGAAGAGTACATCACTAGTGTCTTATGTTTAATAAAAATAACAAGCAAAGGAGAAACTGTTATCTTAATTGATGCAATTTAGGACACATCCACGAGATGGAGACCAGTTGGCTGCTCTTTGGCAATCAAAGTTTTATAATTTTAGTAAGTCAGCTTCTACTGACAGTATTTTTGATTGGTAAAGCTTTTCGTGCAGTCTTTTGTTTCATGAGTTGAAAACCTGCTTGCATGTTTCTTAATCAGAGGAAGGGGAAAAAAACCCAAGTTAATACCCGATTTTCATCTTTGTGTCAAGCCAAATGGTTGGTTAAATTATTGCATGGTGGCTGCTGGAAAGACTAATCTAAATGGAGGTCATTTGGGATCTCAGATATTCTTGGACGGTTGTTCAGAAATAAATTTATATGAACTTCCAGCTTCTTACCTAAAGCAAACTGAAATTCTAAGTAAAACAGAGATATATAAAACATATGGAGCTACTGTGTATTTCTCTTTTGAACTCCCTTAAGTTAGAGCAAAAGCAAAGTGGATTTCTTTTCTTTCTAGAATTACTGATTCAAAACAGTACTTTATAAGTGGCTCCAGAAGACCTCTTAAGTCAGGCTTGCGCCATTTTGTGCTTTCATTTTTCAAAAACGCTGAAAATTTGAACTTTTGAACTTTTTTTTTTTTTTTTTGCATTTATTGTACTTTAAATCTAACAGGAGCTTTGTCTTGTCTTCTGACTTTCAGAAGACTCTGCATGCCTTGGCTTGTCCTATATGCACTTGATTACATTAGCTTTGAGTTTCAGTAGCTATAAACAGTCAGTTGTAGATGTGGATTGAAAGGTAGCTTTCCATAAGGGCCTGGAATGTGATTTTTGGCTCCTCTGGGCTAGGCTGGTGACAACAGAACTGGGGGTAAAGGCTGAGGTACCTCTTCGCAGGGGTTATTTGGGTAAGGCAGGAGGGGTGGCATGGGTTAGCATGTCATTTTGAGGTTATCTGTAGTATTCTTGAAATGGTAAAATTGTACTGTTTCTGAGGTCTCAATGAACCATGAAGTAGAATAATCTGAAATGCTGGATGGAAGCTGGCAAACTGATCTGATGTGGCTGTTGTTTGTTCTAGGTTATACTACCCCGACTGCCCCCCCAGCATATAGTCAGCCCGTGCAGGGGTATGGCACAGCCGCCTACGATACTAACACCGCTACGGTTACCACCACTCAGGCTTCTTACGCAGCACCGTCCGCTTACGGCACCCAGCCTGCCTACCCAACCTATGGGCAGCAGCCCGCCACATCCGCACCTGCAAGGTAACGTCTGTTTTCTGTCTTTCTCCTAAGGCTGTTTTTGCTCTGCTGTTGAAGAGAGCCCTTTGGGTGAGCCCAAGGCCACCACCGGGTGAACCGGGGTCCACGGTTTTGCACATGTTTTTGCACATGCCTTTTCTCTGCCTGTTGTGTTTGACCTTTGCTCTTGCTGTATCTGATCCCACCACGGTTTCGAGGCCCTGGGAAGCTGTGTAGGTAGCTCCTGCTCAGGTGTAATGAGTCAGCGTTGTTATTGTCAGGTGGGAAGAGCAACCAACCAGCAAAAATGGGCGCTTGACTTGTGATGTAAAACAGCAGGTTGACCAGTGTCTCATCTGATCTCTGAGTCATGGGGTTACCTAGGATAATGTTACGTACTGTGATTTGAATAGGTGCGTGTGCTGAAGACAATTTGCTTTTTAAATTGCTTGTGTCCGGACACTGCTAGTAGCATATTTGGCGTAATTGTTTGCTCARTACAGGAAATTTTTAGAAGAAATAATAGAAGCTTATTTATCAGCAAGTTAAAGCTGCTGTATTCATTTACCTGATATTTACAGTAGCTGCTTTAGTTAGGAAAGATAGAGCTTAACACAGCTCTGTCCCTGTCTTTCAGATAACACTTGAAATATTAGTTCTGGTGTCATTTAAAATGAATAATTTTCCAGCTTGTACAACGAAAGTAGTTCAGTTGTTTTTACTTGGCTCTGAGAAACACCATGAGATTATGAACAGAAAGGGACAAATATGAAAGAAAGGGATGTGTGAATTCTAGGCAAGAATTCTCTTCATTTTCAGACCCTGAGAGTTCGTATTGAACATTGCTTTCCATTCACCAGATAATGTATATGGGGCAATATCGCATTGCCCTGGATTCTAAGCCAAACAATGATGTCTTTAGTTGACAAAGTTTCTGGCTGCTTTTGAGGTAATGTTTTACGAGCATTGTGCAAAACTAGCTAGAGTGGAGTGGCAGCGTTGCTGATTGGCTTTCCATTTCACATCCTTGATTCGTTCTGGAGCCAAAGTCTAAATCCCCTGCCTTAGGTTTCACAATGCAACTGGTAAACAGAAGCTTTAGTTCTCTTTAAGTGCTCAGTTAATGATATTGCCCAGGCCTTTCCTGGTGGCAGGAGAGTGTATAAATTACCAGTCAGCAGATGACAAAATGTTAGTATTTAACTGACTTATATTAGCTGCTATCAGAATGACTGACACTGATTTGATGCCAATTTGTAACACTTCCGCAAGAAATCGGTAGCACCTTTCTGTAGTTTGTGGGAGAGGATCTGAGTGCCTTAGCTTTTGCCACAGAAGGGAGTTTGTACTGGTGTTTCCTCATTGTTCAATATTGTTTTTCAGACCCCAGGATGGCAGCAAACCAGCAGAGACTAGCCAGCCACAATCAAGTACGACAGGCTATAGCCAGCCCAGCCTAGGGTATGGGCAGAGTAACTACAGTTACCCGCAGGTGCCTGCCAGTTACCCTATGCAGCCAGTCACTGCGCCTCCATCCTATCCTCCTACCAGGTAATTGTTTCAGAAAGCTACACCTGGTGCAGCTGATACTTGAACTTTTGGCTTAGCTTGG
>NW_028185350.1:5864-17171 GCF_003343005.1 Rhea americana | reverse complement strand
GGATTTTATATGAACAAAATTAAAGGGAGGTTTGATGTGCTGAGGGAGGGGAGGCGTGATTCTTGTTGGGATGCTGCTTCTCAGAAGGATGATGAGGCTTTGAGGGAGTGGATAGATATCTATGCATATGTATCTGCAGTAACAAGGCAAAAATGACAAATGCTTTTAAGAAATTTTCTAGATACGGAGTGTGAAAGCGACCTTTTGCCACCTCCTTACATGTGGTTTTGGCGAGAGACTCGCCTCTTGCCCTCTGGTATCTTTACTAACCACTCTCGGGTATGGTGTTGATGCTGACTTCTAGAATGCATGTTTTGAAATTCTCAAAGCCTGAAATACATGAAACAGAACTGTTTTATTATCCATCAGCTGAGAATATTTCAGTGCCAAAGCACAAGTGAAGCCTGTTGTCTGAATTGCTGCTGATTTTTACCCTGACGCTTTCACCTCTTTCTAGCGCTGCGCATGAATTAGGAATAGTCACACAGACTGCTAAAAGCCAAATCAGTCAGGTTTATTTTTTTTCTCTTGCCATCAGACTAGGCTCCGCAGGCTGACTTCACCTTTTTAAATGTTTTTCAATAGTACGTAGGTCTTCAGATTGCGTTACTCCCTAGTGAGATACTTCTGCAGTCTAATGCATGCCTTCCAGAGAACTGGCTTATCTTTCCATGTTTTTAATGCTTTTGTCTTTCAGCTATTCCTCTACACAGCCAAGCAGTTATGATCAGAGCACTTACTCCCAGCAGAGCACCTATGGGCAACAGAGCACCTACGGACAGCAGACTAGCTATGGCCAGCAAAGCAGCTACGGACAGCAGCCACCGCCAACTAGTTACCCGCCCCAAACTGGATCCTACAGCCAGGCCCCAAGCCAGTACAGCCAGCAGAGCAGCAGTTACGGCCAGCAGAGTGAGTGTGCTTTGAGCTGTGGGATTATCAGCGGAAGGGTTGGGTTTTGCGGCCCTTGTAGCACAAAATGTGCTGAATGCAAAAAGAGGCTTTGCATTTGTTGTTTAGGTCTAGAGGGTCTCTGCTTGCAACCGCTTTGAGGTGAGGGGGGTGTACTGTAGCTGTTCTTGTCCTTTCTCGCTGCAGACTGGCTTAACTGGCTCAGTAGCAAATTGTGCTGGTTGCCATGGAGTGGTAAAAGTGAACAGGTGGTCGAAACACAAAGAACTACGAAATGCTGATGTGGCCTGGGGTGGGCAAGACTTGGTATAAGAGACTGTGTATTGCTAGGTGACAATTCCAGAGAGTTCAGACTCGTAGTGTTTAACTTAAAACTTGGTCCTGCAAATGRAAAGCAGTGCATCTTTCTTTAAACAGCACTATCTCTGTAAGAACTGTAGTAAACAGTTGTCTAGGGGTAGTAACTATGTTCTAATGAAGAAAGGGGGAAGAAAAGGCTTAATAGGGTACAGGCTGCTTAGACTCACTCTTGTCTGCAGCTCTCTAACATTTCCATTACAAACTTCCTCAGGTTCGTTCCGTCAGGACCATCCTAGCAGTATGAATGTATATGGACAGGAATCCGGAGGTTTTTCAGGCCCAGGAGAGAACCGGAACATGAGCGGCCCTGATAACCGGGGCAGGGGAAGAGGGGGATATGATCGCGGAGGCATGAGCAGAGGTGGGCGGGGAGGAGGACGCGGTGGAATGGGGTAAGAGCAAATCTTTTCTCCTTTTACCTAATTCTGTTTTACCCATAGGATTTGAACTGGAAAGAGGGGACTGAAAGGTTGACAATCTCAGCTGTACTTCCATGGAGCAAATCTCTATAGCAGGGTTGCTTCTAATCCATGGAAATGTTATCCTAGGGGAAATAGGAGCAGGATCTAATTTTTTTTTTCCTGCAGCTGGTTGGGCATGGGGCAATTACGGGTATTGCTAAACCTGGAACTTTCAGCTCCCTTCATGGTYGTGCAGAGGTGAAATCCTCTGCAGGGTTTAACAGTAACTTCGGATCGAACACACACAAACCTTCCTCCAGGTGCAGGAGTTGCTTCCTGTGCCTCGCTAATGGGGATCTTGACAGTTCAGGTATGTACAAGGCGGAAGCCTCGTGGCAGCCTCGTGTTACACTGTCAGCCTCTTTACCTTAGAAGTAGCATGCAGAGCTACTGTCCTAAGTGTATGTGTGGGGCAGATTGCTGCTGTTGAAGCTGTGGCTTKGAGTGGCCGGAGTACTTAGAGCTTGGTTGGAGTGTGCAGGAAGGCCCCGAGAATATGCAAAGATCTGACTTGACTTCCAGGACTGCTCCCCCTTGGAGCTTTCAGGTGGTCTAAATCAGTTTGGCCATTTTAACTGATGGCAAAATCTGGTTTAGTAAACCTATGTCTTCAGGTCAGCAGTTTGTCTCCCTGTCTGTGGTATCTGTTTTAATAAAGGTGAGGAAAGCGGACTAATACCAAAGGCTAGTGAGAGAAGGAAGGTGCAGCTTTGTGTGTGTTCTATCCCTTCGCAAGTTCAGAGCTATGCAGAGTGTCCGTAGATGCGCACGGGAAATACGGCACGGGATGCAAAGTGGCAGCCCTTGTATTTGGCAGGGCAGCTAGAACTGCAGCTTCTTGTGGATGGGCAACTTACTAAGCTGTTTCACAACCTGGTGGCAACCAGAGTTTGGGCGAGTTACAGTACCATTCTGCATAGCTCTGTTGAAATGAATTGAAGYGGCATGAAATCTTTATCGGAGAAACGCAACTATCCAGTACATGGAAACAGAAGAAAAAGATTTATTCATGATGGAATACATTTGGCTTGAATTGGCACGAGTGGAACAGAATTCCATGRTTCTGTATAAAGATTTCACCCATGATGTATTTAACTCTAACGATCTAAAGTAGATGTAGACACTTGAAATATCTATCATCACATGTTAAAATTTCTAGTTCCTTCAGAGCTTCTCACTGCAAAAGATTTGCCATCTGTCTCTAATCACACCTGTAATCTGAGATTAAATTACGTATGTAGTGATTTCCACTTGACTAGACCATTGAGAAGGGCCCCCTGCTTTATGGACATAGATTTTCTGCTGTCCATAGAAAAGGTGGCCTTTCCGTGAACACCAAGGGCAGGTAGGGGAACTCGGCCCTTCTTATCATGCTGTGGTGATGGATTTCAGTGTCTCCAGCAGGTAAGGAGCTCAATGTTATTAACATGCCCTTTTTCATTGACTCAATTATTTTATATTTTCATTGGCTGTTAAACATGGAAACTTTTTAACATGCTTTGTCGCATTTATATGCTACAGGTTACAAAGTGAGAGCCTTGTATACACTTCAATACTTAAAAAGTACCCGTACTCAGTACTCAGCCGGCAGCATAATGAAAAGTGGGACTAGACACGGTGTCCATATGGAGAGGAAAAATATACATAGAATATTTTTAACCAAATGTATTCATTGTATAAATGGAATCCTTCTGTAACTTTGGTAACTGCGTACTTGTTTTTTGGTAATAAAACCAGAGGAGGTATACTACTTTAGAATTGTGTAACATTAAAAAGTGTAAAAGTATGTGTTTAAAAAGAGAGACATTACATATATGGTGTGTACTTTAACAAAAGGAGGCAAAGCTGCATGCAACAGCTTGAAACTGTGTATTGACAACTTTTTTTTCCAGTATTAGAGGTGCAATACTTGCTAGAAAATAGACGGTGCTCTCCCTCCTCTGCTTGTCTCCTTCAAAACAACTTCTGTCTTTCCAAAAAGAAAAAGAAACATAAAAGTCCTTTTCAGGTGGCATTTTCCTAATTAACCAGCACTTGAAAGCAGTCATAAACCAAAAGTTTTAGCCAAAGCTTTTGATGAAAGCTGYGGCCCTGAGTTTGCATTGGCGTGTGCCGAAATCTTCCGTTCTGGTCTGTGTCCACAAAGCTGCACCCCAGGCCTTCGAGCCCTTGCTGTATTCTGTAAGTTCTCCTTCCACAGAGACTTGTTAAATTCAGTACTGACCTGAATGTATGGCTTTATACCGAGGTTTTAGTGGAAATGTCATCTGAACTGTGTTGTAGGTATCGCGTATGGTTGTCTCCTGCCTTTTTAACTGTTAATGTTAGGGACCTGCGGGCTCGCTTCGCTCTCCTGCTGCGAGAGGCTGAGGGTGCACCTTTATGTACACACAGAGGGGAGGGAGTTGACCAGTGAATGACCTGATTTCTTCTTTTAAATAAAAGCACAATTTGTAACGCTTGAAAACATTTTTTGCCAAGTATTGCACTGATAATACCAATACGAGTAATGAAAGGGTACCGACAGCAAAAGTGGTGTCTAAGACCAGACAAGCGAGGTTGTATATGTAAAGGAAATTTGAGCAAGCTGCCCTGAAGAAAGGCATAGTGACGAGATGAGAGAGAGAGAGAGACAGATGCATTGTTTGGAGATGTTTAGCCAGTGCCCTTCTTCCCAGTGAGCCGCAGAGGCTCAGAGCGGTACTGGCTTTGTAAAGGGAAAGGCCTTCATTTCTTCGTTTATCCCCCCAGCAGCGCTGGAGAGCGAGGTGGCTTCAATAAGCCTGGTGGTAAGTTTTTGAGCATTACAATGGATAGTGTTAAAAAAAAAAAATTGCAGTCAGTTTTTAGAAAAAGTGTAATTTTTATTAGTTTGATAAGTGGTTAAAATGACATGCAACAAGACTGTAATGGGTACTGCCGGCAATGCCTAGGGGTATGCGGTTACAGGACACAGGGTAACTTGGAAGAATTGAAACCACTTCTGTAATTTGGGGAAAATAAATGGTTTGGATTTAATAATTTTTTTAAAGTAACTTTTTTTAAAAATAAACTTAAAACTGATTGGCCTGGTAAAGCATTAAAAAGTGTAATAGTGGTTAATGGTTTTGAAAGGCTGCTAAAAATAGCAAACTGATCACCAAGTAAAAGGTGCATTGCTGACATTTCTGCAATGCAGGTCAATTTGAGTTTAACCAATGCCATCAAATGGTGGTTATAAGTAGATAGTATTGTGTGTGTCAGTTCTTCAGCCTGCAAGACGTGCACTAACACAGCTTTTTATGATTCTCTCCTGACTGGCAGGACACATGGAAGAAGGACCAGACCTTGATTTAGGTAATTGCAAACAACTGCTCAGCCTCTCTCCTGAGACTCTGAGATTAAGACCTTTCATGCTCATTCCCTGCTCCAGACAAGGGCTGTTGCCCATGGACATCATAGCCCTATTACTTGCCCTTTTGGAGAAGAAGCACAAAGATGCTTAGCCGCTTACAATCTCTTTATGGCTATTTGATTTATTTTTGTATTCCTGATTCGTCAGAACACTGGGACTGGTGGAAAACTGCTGATGGTTGTGAGATGTATCCCTCTCCACGGGAAGTGGGGGCCTTTTTAAGTAGCTGACTGGTAGCTGTTTGGTACAGGAAAAAGCAAACTTTAGGCTGCATTAGACTGGAGCTTGCCTGGTAGTCTCTTGCCTTGTCCTGCTGACCCCGGGCCTGTAGGCATATAGCTCTTCCCTTCCTTTTGTGCAGATGTGTTTGGTGGTTGCGTATCAGTCTTCCAGGATCAGCGTAATTTTCTACTGGCAAAAGGGTTGATCGGTGCAGCAAGGAAGGGCTGAATGTCTCTGCAGAAGCACAGAGGATGTGGAACCTAACACACATCGGGTCTTTTGTGCGCAAAAGCTTTTCCTTAGGTCTCACCTTAGGTACCTCCTGTTAAAACCAAGTGGCTTAACCGTGCAGTTTGCATTGCACTGGGTGGGTATCTGCCTGACTTGCTGCACAGAAATGAACCAAAACAGCCAGTAGGAGGCAAGGCAGCTCATGCATGCTAAAGTCAAGGTTTTCCCAGGCATTCCCCCGGAGCATTCAGTGCAGTTCTCCCTCCCTGCGTTTAGGAGGCGTTGCAGAGTCACTGCTCTGAGTGCCGGGATTTTCATGTCACTTTATAAATACACTCATTGAGAGAGAAGCAGCAGCCTGCGTAGGGAGTAACACGATATAAGTACACCACTATTTTGAATTCCCTTGTTTTCTCTCGCTGTTGTGACACTGAATTATCTCCTAGGCCCACCTATGGACCCGGATGAGGACTCGGACAACAGTTCAGTTTATGTGCAGGGACTCAATGATAATGTGACCCTGGAGGATCTGGCAGACTTCTTCAAACAGTGTGGCGTTGTCAAGGTGAGCAAGAACATGTGCGTGCGGGTCAGTGCCAGCATGTCTCCAGCTGATAGAGAGTGATAGAAAGGGATTGCCCACCTCCTTCGTACCACCACATTGATCATTTGCCATTAGACCTTCTTATCCAGGAACTGGGCRGGTCTCCTGCTAGTGGGGCAGTAAGATCACGACAGCTGAGAGCTCACCTATAGTTCAGGCTTCCTGGAAGAACCTTTGCAGGACTTGTGCTTAGACATTGCAAATAGACTTGCAGAAGCACCGGTGATCACATCCTTGAAGTGGAGGAAGCGTGTCCCTGTGGATCTGCTCCTGGCAGGCTGGAGGGATCGGGGTGGCTAGAGAAAGATAGAGCAGCATGAGAGGAGGGTTTGTTCACTGTTCACTCAGTCTCTGCATAGCCCATTTCTTGCACTGCCAGGGGCATATAGGAGAGGCTGGTGTGCCAGGCAGTCTGTTTTTTGGGCCAGTTTGGTTACTTGGGAAGAAACTGCTGTAGATGGTGAGCCAGAGGGGGCCGTTCCTTCTGCCATGGAGTTAYCAAAATGAGGTGTACTTAGGATGCCTGTTGTCTCAGGTTGAATAGCAGAACAGAAGAGAGAGTCATCACTCAGCTTATGGGAGAGATGTGATTTGAGATGGTCTTTTGATTTTCTGCTAGATGAACAAGAGGACTGGGCAGCCTATGATACACCTGTACATTGACAAGGAAACTGGCAAACCAAAAGGAGATGCCACAGTATCCTATGATGACCCATCTACTGCTAAAACAGCTGTAGAGTGGTTTGATGGTGAGTACACGGAGCCTGTTCTGTGATGGAATCACTTCATTCAAGATTCCCTAGCTAAAATCTTGACTGCTAGAAGTAGGCATTTCTTTCCTCAGTGTACCTAGGGTAATAGTCATTTGAAGCTAACTCAAGATTATCATACAGGCTTTTGCCTRAAAAGTTACTGGTTTTAACTGGAACAGGTGAATGTCCTGCTTTGGGTAGTGGTTGTCTGCGGTAGCCTAGGCTCCCTCTGCCCCGTTACTCTCCTATAACTAAAGTTTATCTTAGTAGCACAGGTGGAATTTTACCCTTTGTCTTTGACGCTTGGGTGAAATCCCAGGCATCCTGTGCGCTTGTGTAGCCTGGTAGAAAGGTGTACATCTTACCTGGGTCCAGCAAATAGCAGAAAATGAAGCTCTTACCTTTGTATTYGTTCTAGGAAAGGATTTCCAGGGGAGCAAGATCAAAGTTACTCTCACACGGAAGAAGGGCCCGATGAACAGCATGAGAGGCGGGATGCCCCCGCGTGAGCAGCGGGGAATGCCTCCCCCGCTCCGCGGAGGTAAATCCAACTCCCTCGGCTCCCCAAAGGGCAAAGCCAGAGCTGTGACATCTGCTGAGTTACACTGTCCTTCAACTGCTGCTGGAATTAATGGAATCTTCCTCTCAGGTCCAGGAGGTCCTGGTGGTCCAGGGGGTCCTGGCGGTCCGAGTGGTCCTATGGGCCGGATGGGAGGCAGAGGTGGAGACAGGGGTGGCTTTTCCTCAAGAGGACCCCGAGGATCCAGAGGAAACCCCTCTGGGGGGAGCGTCCAGCACCGAGCTGGAGACTGGCAGTGTCCCAATCCGTAAGTACCAGCTTGCTGCCCGTGCCTAGAAACTCCCCTCTCTGCTTGGGCAGATACCCAGCACTACCCCATGCTGCCTTCATCTCTTCCACGTGTCGCAGCAGGCACATGTGAATGTGCTACCTATGCAGCCGCCCCACTGTGGTGAGAATAGTCATCTTTAGCTCAGAGCACCACAGCACRGATCCTTTTATCCACATTGCAGCATAACCCAGCAGTCTGCAGACAGCCCTGCTGCTGCACGGCGCGCCGAGTAATTCAGACCAAGGGGCTCCCCCCAGGTCCTGCTGACCAGCTCCAAGATGCCGTGCTCTCCGTTAGCCCCCGAGCAACGCTTCTGAGTGATGGTACTTAACCAGGAGTGCATTTGCAGTCTTTGCTAACTCGCGGTTTTGTCTAGGGGATGTGGAAACCAGAACTTCGCCTGGAGAACAGAGTGTAATCAGTGCAAGGCTCCTAAACCAGAAGGGTTTCTGCCACCCCCTTTTCCCCCTCCAGGTATGTGTATGGCAGTGTTYACAGCTGTGAAGGGCTTGTGCTGTGGCACTGGTGTTGCCAAGGTAGCTGTAAGGGCCATGAGCTGTGCTGAGCATGGTTTGAGGCTCTTCAACCACAAATTCAAGGGAGTGGCTGTTTCCAACCGTGGGAATTACTGGGGAAACATCCTTCTTTGAGCTGCGAGATATAGACTGAAGTGCTGTGCTCCACCCTCTCCCCCACACTTTCCAGCTCATTTTGAACTGCTGAGCCTCTTCCTTGGGGCAGTTTTCAGCGCTCCAGTTCCCCAAAGCAGCACTATCGCCTCGTTACTCCCAGGTAGTGACCCCTCTGTCTGCCCCGTCCCTCCTGACTTTGGAGGAGAAACTTGGTGAGACTTCGGAGCTGCTGCAGTTTGCCTACCTCTGGCTACATCCAGCTCAGCCAGCAGCCTGGTCCATTTGATTCTGCAGTCCCTAGGCGTAACTGCTCTCATGTGCGAGCCAACAGTGAGCAGAGCGGATCTCCTGTCCTGCAACCTTGTTCGACTTCAGGGTTTCCCACCAGCTGTTAGGCCACAAATTTCCTGTGAAGGGACAAGAGCTTGAAAGGCTGGAGGAGTGTCCCCAGTAGGTAGGCTCTTACTCTCGGGTTGCTCTTTCCTGTGAACTTTTTCCTCTCTCCTAGGTGGAGACCGTGGTAGAGGTGGCCCTGGGGGGATGAGAGGTGGAAGAGGAGGTGGCCTCATGGACCGTGGGGGACCTGGTGGCATGTTCAGAGGTGGCCGTGGTGGAGACAGAGGTGGATTCAGAGGGGGCCGGGGTATGGATCGAGGTGGATATGGAGGCGGAGGACGGCGAGGAGGAGGACCCGGGGGCCCGCCTGGACCGCTCATGGAACAGATGGGAGGCGGAGGCAGAGGTGGAAGGCGTGGAGGACCAGGAAAAATGGACAAGTATGTGCGGGAGCGAGGGGAGAAGGGGTTGATGGGTTGGGGGAGAGCTGCCGTCTGGGCAAACCACCTGGGGAAAGGGGCAAATTGAAGTGTCAGCAAGGGTGGAAGGGAGGTTTGGCACCTAAGCGGGAGCAGCTCGGTCAGCGGGGAAAGCTCTTGGATAGAGTAACCCCCCAAAGCCAGCAGCACCCCTGGAAAGGGCTGCGGGGGGGGGGGGGGGGAGGGCTGCAGGGCCCCTTCTTCCTGCAGGCAGCCACGTTTGCTTTTGATCCGCCTTGGATGTGGGCGAGGAGCATGCCTTCCCTCCGGCTCCCCCTCGGTGGGAAGAGCCGCTCGGAGAGGACGTGCCCCTCGGGAGCTGCGGCTGACCCGGCCTCTCCGCTTGCAGGGGTGAGCACCGCCAGGAGCGCAGAGACCGGCCCTACTAGAGGCAGACCCGCGGAGCTGCATTTACTACCAGATTTATTTTTTAAACCAGAAAATGTTTTAAATTTATAATTCCATATTTATAATGTTGGCCACAACATTATGATTATTCCTTGTCTGTACTTTAGTATTTTTCACCATTTGTGGAGAAACATTAAAACCAAGTTCAATGGTAGTGGGCTGAGTTATTTTTTTTCCTTTTAAAAATGGTTGTTTAACTAAAACTAAACCAATGCGAAACCATTGTTGTGAGCATGCTCGTATCATCGTGTGCAAACCCCAGAGGTGGCAACTAACTGTAACAATGTTAATGGTTGTGATGTTTTTTTTAAATAAAATTCCAAATGTTTATAAACCTACCACTTCTGGCCTCTCTTGAGAACCTTCTGCCCGGAGCAGCAGCCCCGCGCCGGGCGCCGGCATCTCGCCGCCGGCCGCCCTCCCGCGGGGATTCTCGCAGCCGGGGAGCCTGGGTGCAGGAGCCACCGTAACGGGAGAGGCCGCGGAGGAGCGAAGCGAAGCGCCGTGACCCCGTCCTGCGCCTTCGCCCTGGAAGCGGCTCCGGCGTTTCTACGAGCCGTTGGACCCGAGTTGCGTCCTGGCTGTAATGCGGGAGCGCGGGCTGGGTGGGTGCTTGTCGGGCGGCTCTCCGGTGTCGGTCGCCGTGTCGCCCCGGCGCTGGGACAATGGCACCCGTGAGACGCAGCCCACGAGCCCCACGGCGAGCGCGCGGGCCGTGCTCGCAGGCTGGCTCGCCCACGAAACGCCCGTGGCAACCTTGCTGGGTCAGAGCTTCGGAAGGGAGCGGGGAAGCGGGGTGCGGATCTCCGAGCCGAAGCCTGGGAGGGAGGGCGCTCTGCGGGGAGAGCCGGTGCTGCGGGGTGCAGCCTCGTACCGGGGAGAGCCACAAACGCGGGGTTTGGAGACGACCTCATTTCTCTCGTTCTGTCCTTGTCGTGCTGGGGACTTTTCTGTGCCTTGGCGCCTTCCCCTCGCAGCCTGSCCGGTGCCCGCCGGCAGCCCTGGCGTGGTGGTGGTGGGGGGGGGGAGTTGCTGATGGCTTGGGCGACGGCGGGAAGGGGGGCAGTGACTCACTGCGTGTGGCCTGGTGKCCCACGCGGAGGGGACCGTGTCCCCGTGGGAGGGCGCTGGGCCCCAGCACCGGCATCCTCTGCTGCCCAGGCCTCTGCCTGGGAGCTCGGGGCTGGGGCCGAATCCTGCCCCCGTGCTGAGCATCCTCCTGCAGCCCGGTCCCCTCTGGGAGCTGCTTGCCCCCAGCTGGGTGCTGGGTTTGGGGGGGGAGAACGGTCCCCTTGTGCCGCAGCACCCTGAGAGGGCTGGGAGCTTCYGTGTGCCTGGCACAGCACCGGGGGAGGGCAGCAGGGACCTCCCTCGCCCGCAGGATGAGCCCCCCTCTGGGACCCCCAAGTCAGACCCTGTGGGCAACTCGGGGGCGAAGGGGGGCTCACGGCGGGTTTGGGGGCACTGGGGCTGGGTCCAGGCCCGGGCAGGGGGCCCTAACCATAGTGCTGCGTGTGTGTGTGTGTTCGTATGTGTGTGCGTGTGCATGTGCGTGTGTGTCTGCATGTGTGTTTCTACGTGTGTGTGTGCGCGTGTGTGCATGCACGTGTGCATGTGTGTGCATGTGTGTATGTGCATGTGTGTGTGCATGTATGTGTGTGTGTG
>NW_028185350.1:0-4349 GCF_003343005.1 Rhea americana | reverse complement strand
GGGTCCCAGCAGCACAGACAGGGGGTCGCGGGCTTCTGTCAGTGCCCCCTGGCTGGGAGGGTCTGCGGCAAGTGCCCCCCCCACCCCCAGGGGCACAGAGCCCCCGTCAGCCTGCCCTGTCCCCAGCCCCCAGGGTGTCTCCCCATCCTTGGCACTGGCCACGCAGGCAGCAGGTGCCTCGACTCCTCCAGGTGACACCCCACGTCGGTGACACCCTGCGGGGTGACGGAGCCCAGGTGACTTGGGGGGGGGGCTCCCTCCCTGCTGCCTGGGGGACGGTGCGTGAGGTGGGTCAGAGCTGGCAGGTCTGGTTGGAAGAAGGTTGTGGAGGTGGGGATGGCTCTCTTGGCCGCTGATAAGGTGGGGGAAACTGAGGCACAGAGGGGCTGGAGCACATGCCGCAGGGTCACCCAGCAYGCGGGCCAAATTCTGGCCAGATCCCCTGCAGGCCAGGACCCCTCGGGGGGCTAGCAGGAGCCGTGGGTGGGTGATGCGGTGGTGGATTCAGCCTGCCCTTGTCCATCCTTGATTGGTCCACGACCTTCTTCCTCAAGCGAGGTGCGCAACGGAGAGCAGCTCACCATGGCCGACCAGAGCAACATCCAGTCCGCCGCCTCGAAGAGCATCCGCCCGTTCCGCTCCAGCGAGGAGTACCTCTACGCCATGAAGGAGGACCTCGCCGAGTGGTTCAACACCCTCTATGACCTGGACATCCAGGTTGACAACTTCATGGAGACCCTGGAGACAGGCTACGACCTCTGTCAACACGCCAACAATGTCAACCGCATCGCCCTGGAGTTCCAGCAGCAGCACCCCGAGGCTGCAGCCCGCATGCGTGTCCCCCAGAACGARGTCATCTTCCAGGCCAAGAACGTGGTGCCTGGCTCCTTCATCGCCAGGGACAATGTCTCCAATTTCATCCAGTGGTGCCGGCAGGACCTTGGCATTCAGGATGTCGTAATGTTTGAAACCAATGATTTGGTGCTGAAGAAAAATGAGAAGAACTTTGTCCTGTGCTTGCTGGAGGTGGCCAGGAGGGGCTCTAAGTTTGGGATGCTTGCCCCCATGCTGATCCAAATGGAGGAGGAGATTGAGGAGGAGATGAGGGACCAAATCGCCTATGGGGTCCTGGACATGCAACAGGAGAGCCTCAGCCTGGACCCTGAGTCTCCAGTCTACCCCAGCAGGGCACAGCGCATCTCCTTGTGTGACCTGAAGAACCTGGACGAGCTGGTGAGATGCTGTCCTGTTCACACCTTAAGCGAGTGGGAGGTCCTCTTGGATGCGGCCCGTGGGAGGTCCTCTCCATCCACCCAGCAGGGCCCTCTGTGCCTGAGGGAGCCTCCTTATGTCACGGGATGGGTTATTTTGGAGGCAGAGGCCGTAATCACAGGGGGATGTGGGACGTGGGTGTCACCACCGCTGCCGCCCGCTTTCTTCCCTTGTCCCGCCTCGCCGCCAGGAGCCGTGACAGTGGTTTTGAGCCGTGTCTGAAGCGTGTTTGTGAGCCAAGTAGCTCCGTGTCCGTGTGGGCCTGGCCTGGCCGGAGCTGCCAGCCCCTCGCCGGAGCGGGGGACGATGGTGGCCTTGGCGCTGGGCGAGTGGGAACCCAACGCTTCTCTCGCCTGGGGTGTAACCTGCCCGGTCAAAAAGTGTTTTGTGAGCGTGCTCGGGTGCCTCTGGGGGTGCCGAGGCTCGAGGGAGTCGGAGCGCGGGAAGGGCGGAGGTGTTTTTCCGGGAAAGCCTTTGGCAGACGGAGTCGGCAGCGCGGCCGCTGCCGGGCACGGGTTGCTTACTCACGCTCCGCCGGGCGCCGGCGCGCTCTCCGCCGCCCCGGGAGCGCCGGCCGAGGGTCCCCCTCGCCCAAACCCTGCCCCGCGCCTCCCGGCCGCCCCGCTGCCATCCGGGGCGGCGGAAGGGGGGCGGGCTGGCACGCGCTGGTGCTGGGGGTTATTCCCGCTCTCCGGGGCCTCGACGCGGAGCCGGCCCGTGGCTCCGGAGGACGGAGAGCCGGGGGGCGGGGGGGGGGATTAGCGCCGGGGCGGCCGCGGGTCCGGCCGCGTGCGCAGGGCAGCCGGATTAATGCGGCGGCATCGAATAGGAGCGCTCCGGCGGGATTGGGACTCCCTAATCCCAAAGGCTTTTTTTTTTTTTCTTTTTCTTTTTTTAATTTAAACCCTTTCCCTGATTCCCCGTAAGTCTCCGGCCGGCAGCGGGGTGCGGGGACGCCTCGCCGGGCTCCCCGCCGCCTCCGGGGCGCAGGGGGCCGCGCGTCCCCCCGCCCGGCGGACTGGGGCCGAGCCGGGACGGAGCGGCGGCTCCTCCTGACCTTCCGCCGGAGCCGGCTCCGGAAGGGACCGGCCTCGCGCCGCCAGCCCGCGGATGTACTTTATTTTTTTTTTCCCTTTTGGCTGCGTAATGCCTCACTTTGGGCTTTTACGGGCATCCCTAGAGCCGGGGAGGAGCCTTCCGGAGCCGGACGCCCTCCGGAGCCGCCGCGGGCAGAAGCGGGCACCCGGGGCCTTTCCGCGCCGCCCGACGGCGGCTCTCCGGCGCCCGAGCTGCCCCCGCCCCGTCCCCCCCCCGGGGCCTCAGTTTCCCCGGTGCCGCGGCCCCGTGCCGCCCTGCGCCGCGGTTTCCCCGGCAGGCAGAGGAAGGCCACGCTCGGCCCCCGGAGGGGAACCGCCGGCGGCCCCCGGCGCCTGGCACGGGACCCGGGGCTCCCCCCCCCTCCACCCCGGTTCGGCTGGCCGGGGGGATGGGGGGCCGGATCCTGCCCCGCCGCTGGGAGCGGGGCAAGGGCGGCAGCGGCTCCCCGCGCCGCGTCCCTGCCGGGTGACGGCCGGGGCAGGAGGCGGCCATGTCCCGGGATCCCCCCGGCCCGGAGCCTGCGTCATCCCTGATGTCACCCAAGCTTTCCCCCCCCCCTTTTTTTCCTGCCCAGCCGGGCTGCGAGGTGAAGCCACCCCGAATACAGCAGGCAGCTGGTGCGGGGAAGAGCCGGCCACAGGATGGAGGGGCTTACGGGCCACGGGGGAGGAGGAGGAGGAGGAGGAGGAGGAAGGTCGGGGGCTCAGCCCTGGAGGGCTCTGCAGCCAGGGATCTTGGCGGTGGCGCCGCGATTTCCCCTCCGTTGCCTCCATCCGGCTGCTCTGGGGCCCCGTGTCCAGAGGTCCCAGGCACCGGCTGTGCTGACGGGCCCGGCGGCGGGTGAACCGAGCTGTGTCCGTTCTCAGCCAGCTGCGGGGTRCTGAGGGGCTCCGGGGACCCCCGTGGAAACCTCTCCCAGGGGCGTCTCTGGGAACCGATAGGAAGGGTTTGGGCGTGAGTGGCTCCAGCTAGGGGGTGTCAAACGTGCATCATATTTCCTCCTCCTCCTTTATATATTTATTTTTTTATGGCTGGTCTCAAACCAACAACGCGGCCCTGGAACAAACCTGCTCCGCTTTTGCCCCAGCGTGACCTGGGGGGAGCCGGCTGCAGCGGGAGCCGCTCACTCCCCTCCTCGCCCCCAAACGTGGGGGTACCCGAGGGCTGGCTCCGGCTCAGGGCAGCCCCCAGGCGCCRGCGGCTCCCGCCGGGCTCTGCGATGCTGGAGCCGCTCTGGGAGGCGAGGTGGGAAGAGCCGCTCGGAGGGCGCCGGCGGCGGGTCGGGCGGCCGCCGGCGCTGGGAGACGGGGTCTCCGCGCGGGAACGCGGCGCTCCGCTCTGGATTTAGAGCTTGGCTTTCTAAGCGAGCGCCCGGCGGGCGCCGCCGAGCCCGGAGCAGGGGGCTGCCCCGAGCTTGGCGCCAGCCGCTCCGGGCTCGGAGAGGAAACTCCTCGCGGTGCCGAGCAGGGGCGGGGGGGTCCCGGGGCTTCCAAATGCCTCGGCGACGGGGTCCCGAGGGCTCTGCCCCCTGGGCCGGCCCACGCTGTCGCCTCGGCCGCTTTCCGGGGTCGGAGCCGTTGGGGCGCCGCGAGCTTTGCTGGTGCCGGGGCGAGCGGGGACGCGGGAAACCCGGGGGTCCCCGTTCCCACGGGATCCCCGYGGCGCCGCCGCTGATCCCGGCCTTTCTCTGCTCTCTGCCCGCAGGTGCGAGAAATCCTGGGCTGCTGCACCTGCCCGTCCCAGTTCCCCATGGTCAAAGTTTCAGAGGGTAAATACAAAGTGGGAGACTCCAACGCGCTGATCTTTGTTCGAGTAAGAGCCGCCGCCGCCGCCCTTCGCGCCCGCCGCCCGCACCCTTCTCCCACCCTCCTCTCCCTGCCGCGATCGGCGCTGGCGACCCGAGGGCCGGCGCGAGCGTCCTCGCGGGTGTCCCGGGGAGGGGACGAGCGCGCCGGGCTGGGGCTGCCGGGGGTGCCCCG
>NW_028185349.1:3081-4143 GCF_003343005.1 Rhea americana | reverse complement strand
CGGCAGTACATGCTGCAGCGGACGCAGGACAGCGACGAGAACGTGGCGCTGGAGGCCTGCGAGTTCTGGCTGACGCTGGCCGAGCAGCCCATCTGCAAGGAGGTGCTGACGTCCCACCTGGTGCAGTGAGTGCCCTGTCCGTCCGTCCGTCCGTCCCCGCGGCCCCTCAGCGCCCTCCACACACCCCCCCTTTATCTTCCCCCCCCCCTCCAACCTCGCAGGCTCATCCCCATCCTGGTGAACGGCATGAAATACTCCGAGATCGACATCATCTTGCTCAAGGTAGGGGGGGGGCGCCCGGCTCTCCGCTCCCTCCTCCGGCTCCAAGCGGCTGCGGGACGGCGGCCGGTGCTGGTTAAACTGGTGGAGGGGGCCTGGTGTCGCTGGGAGGGGAAGGGCGGGGGGACCCCCCCACCCCCACCCCGGAGGTGATGCGAGACCCCGAGCTGATGCCGGTGATGGCGTTGGTGTTCGTACTGTCTGATCCGCGGAGTGGGGGGCGGCCGGGGCTGTGCGTCCCCCCCCACCCCGCCCCACCCGTGACGTGCCGCCGCAGGGCGACGTGGAGGAGGACGAGGCCGTGCCGGACAGCGAGCAGGACATCAAGCCCCGCTTCCACAAGTCCCGTACGGTGACGCTGCAGCACGAGGAGGAGCGGCCGCAGGACGCCGACGACGCCGAGGACGAGGACGACGACGACACACTCTCCGACTGGAACCTGAGTACGGCTCTCCCCGACCCCCCCCTCCCCGCCTCGGGGTGGGGGGGAGCCGAGGAGGCCGTCGGAACGGGCGGAACCGTGCTCCGGGGCTCCGTTAGCCGGGAGGATTGATCAAACCCGGAGCGGAGGCGGCGCTGGTTTGGCGGCCGGCCGGGATTCACCGCGTCTCCTCTCGCCTGCCCCGCAGGGAAGTGTTCGGCTGCCGCGCTGGACGTCCTGGCCAACGTCTTCCGGGAAGAGCTGCTCCCGCACCTCCTCCCGCTGCTCAAGGAGCTCCTCTTCCACCCCGAGTGGGTCATCAAGGAGTCGGGCATCCTCGTGCTGGGGGCCATCGCCGAAGG
>NW_028185349.1:0-2706 GCF_003343005.1 Rhea americana | reverse complement strand
TGGTGCCCTACCTGCCGGAGCTGATCCCTCACCTCATCCAATGCCTGTCGGACAAGAAGGCGCTGGTGCGCTCCATCGCCTGCTGGACGCTGAGCCGCTACGCGCACTGGGTCGTCGGCCAGCCCCCGGACTCCTACCTGAAGCCGCTCATGACCGAGCTGCTCAAGCGCATCCTCGACAGCAACAAGCGGGTGCAGGAGGCGGCCTGCAGGTAACGGGGGGGGGGGCTGCCTGCCCGAGACCCCGCGGCGGGCGAAGCCCCCGGGCGCTCGCGGCGCGGGATTTTCGCCTCCCTCCGGACGTGATGAGGACGGACGCGACATCCGAGCCCCCCCGTGACGACGGCGTATTCGTACTGTCTGATCCGGAGCGTGGGGCGAGGGTGTCCCCCCCCTATTCCCCTCCCCGCGGGGGTGTCCTGGGGAAGGGGGGGGGCTGTTAACGCCGTCTCTCTCCCCCTCCCCCCCCGCCGCTCGCAGCGCCTTCGCCACGCTGGAGGAGGAGGCTTGCACGGAGCTGGTGCCGTACCTCAGCTTCATCCTGGACACGCTGGTGTTCGCCTTCGGCAAGTACCAGCACAAGAACCTGCTGATCCTCTACGACGCCATCGGCACCCTCGCCGACTCCGTGGGGCACCACCTGAACCAGCCGGTGAGGCCGCCCCCCGCCCGCGTCCCCCTCCCGACCCGGATCCGGTGATGACCGAGCCGAACAGACATTCGAATCCCGAACCGCCGCTGTGGATCTCTCCGGTCTGAGGCTCCGGGGCGGAGCGGCCCCGCGGTGCCGCGGCCCCCGTAACCGCCCCGTCTCTCTGCTCCCCGCCCCGCCGCCGGCGCAGGARTACATCCAGAAGCTGATGCCGCCCCTCATCCAGAAGTGGAACGAGCTGAAGGACGAGGACAAGGACCTCTTCCCGCTGCTGGAAGTGAGCCGGGGGGGCGGCCGGGCGCAGGCGGGGCGGCGGCGGCGCGTCCCCTCGCTCACCTCCCGCCTCGGTTCCCCGTCTGCGCAGTGCCTGTCGTCGGTGGCCACGGCCCTGCAGAGCGGCTTCCTGCCCTACTGCGAGCCCGTGTACCAGCGCTGCGTCACCCTGGTGCAGAAAACGCTCGCTCAGGCCATGGTAGGTCGCGCTGCTCGTCCCGCCGCCCCCGGCCCCGGCCCCCGGCGCGGCCCCCGGCGCGGCGGCGGGGCGAGATCGCCGCCCGCGGGCTCTCTCCCCGCTCCCCGCAGATGTACAACCAGCACCCGGAGCAGTACGAGGCGCCGGATAAAGACTTCATGATCGTGGCGCTGGACCTGCTGAGCGGCCTGGCCGAGGGGCTCGGCTGCCACGTGGAGCAGCTGGTGGCTCGCAGCAACATCATGACGCTGCTTTTCCAGTGCATGCAGGTGAAGGGAGGCCGCCCGGGCGGCCCGCTCCGGGGGCTCGGCCCGCTCCGGGGGCTCAGCCCCTCTCCCCCTCCCGCAGGACACGATGCCCGAGGTGCGGCAGAGCTCCTTCGCCCTCCTGGGCGACCTCACCAAGGCCTGCTTCGTGCACGTCAAACCCTGCATCGGTGCGTAGCCGCTCCGCGCCGGGGGAAGCCCGAAGAGGGCGCAGGGGGTTTTTTTTTTGGAGGGGGGCAGGTGAGGGRGGTCTAATCTTGCCTCCCCCCCCCCTCAGCTGAGTTCATGCCCATCCTGGGCACCAACCTGAACCCCGAGTTCATCTCCGTGTGCAACAACGCGACCTGGGCCATTGGGGAGATCTGCATGCAGATGGGTGAGCGCGGGGAGCAGCGGGACGCCTGGGCTCCCCCCCCCTTCCTCCCTCCTCCTCCTCCTCCTCCTCCCGCCGCGTCCCTCCCCGGCGGCGGCGGCGGCGGGGTGACCCCGTTCCCACCCGGGGCAGGGGCGGAAATGCAGCCGTACGTCCAGATGGTGCTGAACAACCTGGTGGAGATCATCAACCGGCCCAACACCCCCAAAACCCTCCTGGAGAACACGGGTGAGCCCGGGGAGTCCCGCGCACCCTGGAGCCGGGGTGGGGRCCCGGGGGGGGGGTTTTTTTACCCGGCTGCGGCGCCGCTGCCGCCCCCGAAGCTCCTCTCCTTCTCCCCGCAGCCATCACCATCGGGCGCCTGGGCTTCGTCTGCCCGCAGGAGGTGGCCCCGATGCTGCAGCAGTTCATCCGGCCCTGGTGAGCGGCTGCGGGCGGACGGGGCCGGGGCGGGGGGCACTGGGCAGGGTGGGGGGCGCTGGGCGAGCCGTGGGGCTGAACCCCCCAACCCCCCAGGTGCACGTCGCTCCGCAACATCCGCGACAACGAGGAGAAGGACTCGGCTTTCCGCGGCATCTGCGTGATGATCGGGGTGAACCCCGGCGGCGTCGTGCAGGTCGGGGGGGGGGGAAGCGGGGGGCGCCGCCCGGTTTTCCCCCTCCCTGTCTGTCTGTCCGTCTGTCTGCGGTGTCGGGGGGCGGGGAGGGGGGGTTCTCCCCTCCCCCCCGGCCTTCCTCCCCTCACCTTCCTCCCCTCACCTTCCTCCCCGCGGCAGGACTTCATCTTCTTCTGCGACGCCGTCGCGTCCTGGGTGAGCCCCAAGGACGACCTGCGGGACATGTTTTATAAGGTGAGGGGGGGGCGCTCGGGGTTGGGGGGCTCAGGGTTGGGGGGCAGAGCTCGGTGCCCCCCGCCCTGCCCTCACCGCCCGCCCCTCCGCCCAG
>NW_028185348.1:3595-4135 GCF_003343005.1 Rhea americana | reverse complement strand
GAGATAGCTCTGTCCAGGAGCAGCTGCTCTGCTAGGAGCAGCAAGGCTCCAGGCACTGCCTGCTGCTGCTGCTGCTACGAGATGAGACAAGGCAGAGAGAAGTGAAAGGCAGTGTGGAGTGGGAGGACAGAGGAGAGCTCCTTGTGGGAGAAATCTTCCCAGCCCTTCACACGGTAGGTCTGTGGCTGCAGGGCAATGCTACAGAGGTTCCTGCAGAGGCTTTCTGAACCCAGCCCAAGAGGGCTATCTTGGCTGACAGACTTTTTAAGGTTCACCCTCATGGGTCCTTCACGGCATAAGAAGTCATCTAAGATGCTTCAGAGCATGGATTCAGCTACACACACTCAGAGGGACAGGGAATGCAGCTCCCTTCTGCCAGGGATGGCTGCAGGGGTGTGAAGCTGGGGGTGTGCACACAGGTCTGCCCGGGTTTGTGATCCAGAGCAGTGTCCTTGAGCCCCAGGTGCTGTGTGCCCGGGAATCTCCTGCCTGCAAGAGCTAGCACTCAGCCTGCCTGAAGAGCTCACTGTGCTACTTTGG
>NW_028185348.1:0-1477 GCF_003343005.1 Rhea americana | reverse complement strand
TCATCACAGCCATAGCCTGTGACCACCACCTCCACACCCCTGTGTACTTCTTCCTCCTCAACCTCTCCCTCCTCGACCCTGGCACCATCTCTGTTACTGTTCCCAAATCCATGGCCAATTCCCTGTGGGACACCAGGGCCATTTCATACTCAGGATGTGCTGCACAAGTTTTTCTGTTTTTCTTCTTGTTAGGAGGCGAGTGTTTTCTCCTCACTGTCATGGCCTATGACTGCTACGTTGCCATCTGCAAACCCCTGCACTACAGCACACTCATGGGCAGCAGAGCCTGTATCAAAATGGCAGCAGCTGCCTGGGCCAGTAGTTTTCTCAACGCAGCCCTGCACACTGCCAACACATTCTCCATACCCCTCTGCCAAGGCAACACGAGACCAGTTCTTCTGTGAAATCCCCCAGATCCTCAAGCTCTCCTGCTCACACTCCTACCTCAGGGAAGCTGGGCTTCTTGTGGTTAGTGCCTGTTTATTCTTTGGGTGTTTCATTTTCATTGTGCTGTCCTATGTGCAGATCTTCACTGTTGTGCTGAGGATCCCCTCTGAGCAGGGCCAGCACAAAGCCTTTTCCATGTGCCTCCCACACCTGGCCGTGGTCTCCCTGTTTGTCAGCACTGGATTTTTTGCCTACCTGAAGCCCCCCCTCCCTCTCTTCCCTAGCTCTGGATCTGGTGGTGGCTGTTCTGTACTCGGTGGTGCCTCCAGCAGTGAACCCCCTCATCTACAGTATGAGGAACAAGGAGCTCAAGGATGCCCTGAGGAAACTGGTTCAATGGCTCCAGTGGCAGCACCAATAACCATCCCACGTGCATCCACTCATCAGTCACATGGCATTTGTCATCAAGGATCTGTGCAGTTCATTTTCTTTTCCTTACTTTTCTCTAATACTTTCTTATGAAAAGAAAGAAAATCATTTTGATTTTTGCCACTTCCCTCTCATTTGAAAGTGACTCACAGAGTACGTTGAAGTAGTGAGCTAGGCTTCCCCCTTCATCATCAGAGATGGGAGAATTTGGAGCCTGCTAGTGTGAGCTCCCTTGGATGCCCCCCAGTGCAGTGAGGAGATTTTTCCCTTTGCAGTGTGTCTTTCAGCACTGACACCAGGGAGCTCAGGGGGACAGAGTCAGGCTCAGGTGAGTACAGACAAGGTGAGATCCTGAGTCCCCTGCACGTTTGGAGAGCTCAGCTCCCCTGGCCACTGTCAGGGTGTGATCTCACACCCACCTCCTGTGTGGGAGGATCCAGTGGATGGCTGGTCCCTTCCCTGTATAGAGCTCCAACACTCACAGCAGAGCAGGAGTGGAGAGGAGGAGAGTTTAGAYGCAGCCTGTGGGAACAGACCTTCTTCTCCTCGGGACCATCTCTACACTGCTGCAGCAGGCATTTCCTTGCTGTGGTCTTCACTTGAGGCCTGCACATTTCCTGGACCTGCATCCACCATCAGCAGCAGCACCTTCTCTTTTCAG
>NW_028185347.1:3001-4069 GCF_003343005.1 Rhea americana | reverse complement strand
ACCCCCAGACCCTCCTCCGTCCCCTCCGTCCCCTCCCCGTCCCCTCTGTCCCCTCCCGGGGCCCGTCGCCTCCTGTCCCCACCGGCCGTGGCGGTCTCGGGCGTCCAGACGAGCCGCACGGCCAGGAAGTCCTGGAGGTCGTTGAGCAGCGTGTAGGTGACGGTGAAGCGCTGCCGGGCGCGCACCGGCGACTCGCAGGYGGCCGTCATCACGAAGCGCGGCCGCTCCAGGCGGATGCTCGGCAGCCTGGRGGGGCGGGACGGCGGTTAGGGACGCGGGGACGGCGGCCAGGAGCCGCGGGGACGGCCCCAAGGAGCCTTGGGGACACGGGGTTGGCGACTCGGGGCAGCCCTGAGGACGTCGGGGACACGGGGATGACCACGCGGCACCCCGGGGACCCGGAGTAATGGCACCATCCCAGGGCAAGGATYCTCCTCCTTGGAGCAGGGAGACCCGGGAGGGTCCCTTCCCCCTTGGGGACAGCGCCCCAGGGGTCTCCCCCTTGGGGACAGCRCCCCAGGGGTCTCCCCCTTGGGGACCGGGGCCATCGAGGACCTTCAAGGTGGCTCTCACCGGTAATGCGTGTAGATGCTGCTGGTGAAGGGCAGCTTCGGCGTTGACCACTGGATCACGGCCACCAACGGGACCTCCAAGCCCTGGAGGGACAGAGGGTCGGGAACGTCCCTGTGCCCTCCACCCACAGCAAGGACACCCCCTCGCCCGCCTTGTCCTAGCCAGGATGGTCCCCAAAACCTCCCGGTCACCCTCAGGTCCCCAACACGACGGATTCCCCCCTCCCAGCCGGAACGGTCCCTCTTGGTGTCCCCCCACGGTCCCCACCCCGACGGCGCCCCGCGCCGCGTCCCCTCACCTCCTTGGCGTCCTCGGGGGGCCTCTCGGGCGCCTGGAGCTGGAAGAGGAAGTTGTGCTCCTCGAGGGCGCTGAGGGCGCAGGGACAGGCCGAGCCGGCGCTGGCCACGCGGCAGAAGGCGCCCACGGGCACCTCGCCCGAGTGGTGGCTGCGGGACGGGGCGCGGGGACAGCTCAGGGACACGGGGAGGGGGCAGC
>NW_028185347.1:0-1336 GCF_003343005.1 Rhea americana | reverse complement strand
AGGTCCCAATGCTGTCCCCAAGGTCCCAGCACTGTCCCTAAGGTCCCAGCGCTGGCACCCAGGCCCCAATGCTGTCCCCAAGGTCCCAATGCTGTCCCCCAGGTCCCAACGCTGGCCCCCACGTCCCAACGCTGGCCCCCAGGTCCCAATGCTGTCCCCAAGGTCCCAGTGCTGTCCCCAAGGTCCCGACGCTGTCCCCCAGGTCCCAACGCTGTCCCCCAAGGTCCCAGTGCTGTCCCCAAGGTCCCAACGCTGTCCCCCAGGTCCCAACACTGGCCCCCAGGTCCCAATGCTGTCCCCAAGGTCCTGACGCTGTCCCCCAGGTCCCAACGCTGTCCCCAAGGTCCCAGTGCTGGCCCCACTGCCACCCTCACCTTGATGGTGGGAAGCACCGTGGTTAGGTCTTAGTCCCAACTCTGGGTCCTCATGCTGTCCCCGAGGTCCCATGCTGTCCCCGAGGTCCCATCCTGTCCCCGAGGTCTCCTCCCATTGCCAAGGCCCCCACGCTGTCCCCCCCTGCCCCTGAGGTCTCCACGCTGTCCCCTCCCATCCCGGAGATCCCCACACTGCCACCAGCCCCATGTTTCCCTCAAGTCCCCCTCTCGTCCCCAAACACCCCCCATGCACCGTCCTCGAGTTCCCCTCCCGTCCCCAAGGTCCCCGCACCATCCCTGAGATCCCCTCCCGTCCCCAAGGTCCCCACGCTGTCCCCGAGGTCCCACGCCAGCCTCACCTTGGCCTTGACGGTGCCGGGGGGCAGCTTGTCGAGGGAGATGGTCAAGGGGAAGATGACCTCGTCCGTGGACACGATGGGGTCCTCCACCGGCATCTGGGGCCGCAGCGGGGCTCAGCCGCGGTGGCCCCTTCCCCGTCCCGTGTCACCTCCCCCGTCCCAGCTCCTCCCCCCGCTCCTCAGCCCCACATCTGCCCCACGTCCCTCCACTGCCCCCCCCCGCCGCATCCCCACGTCCTTCTCTTGGCCCCCACATCCGCTCTTGTCCCCAAGCCCGTCCCTTGTCCCCCCATATCCACTCTTGTCCCCATGTCCCTCCCTTGCCCCCCATGTCTCCCTTGTCCCTGTGTCCCTTGTCCCCATGTCCCACCCTTGCCCCCTATGCCCACCCTTGTCCCCATGTCCCTCTCTTGTCCCCATATCCCACCCTTGTCCCCTATGCCCACTCCTGTCCCCATGTCCCTCCCTTGCCCCCCGTCTCCCTTGTCCCCATGCACCTCTTTTGCCCCCCATGTCTCCCTTGTCCCCATGTCCCTCCCTTGTCCCCCTATGCCCACCCCTGTCCCCGTGTCCCTCCCTTGTCCCCATGTGTCCCCACGTCCC
>NW_028185346.1:2490-4054 GCF_003343005.1 Rhea americana | reverse complement strand
TGTCCCATCCCCACATCCCATTCCCGTCCCTACGTTCTCTGCCCACGTCCCCCTCCGATGCCACCCATGTCCCCCGCAGGTTGCTGAAGGTCCCGACTATGAGAACGTCCTGCCTGGACAAGGAGATGGGGACAAGGACGGGGAGGGGACCCTGCTCTACGCCGCCCTGGCCCTGTCCCCCCCGGGGACACCACGGGGACAGCACGGGGACACCAGGAACGCCGAGGACACCGTGGAGTACGCGGCCCTGCGCCACTGACGGACACGGGGACACTTGGGGGACGCTTGGGGGACACGGGGGGACACAGGCACCTTGGGGACATAGGGGGATGTGGCCACCATGGGGGCACAGGGGGGGTGACAGTGGGTCCATGGGGACACCGAGACATGGAGATGGGGTGCTAGGACATGGGGACATCAGGGCGTGGGGACATGGGAGGACAAAGACTCCAGGACTTGACCACCATGGGGACAAGAGGACACATGGGGACGTGGCGACTGGGACATGGTCACCATGGGGACACCAGGACATGGGGACACGGGGGGGGTGGGGACAGCAGGCACATGTGGACAGGGGGACATGGCGAACCAGGCCATGGCCACCACGGGGACCTGGGGACATTAGGGCCCATGAGGACATAGCCACCATGGGAACATGGAGATGATGGGGACCTGGGGACACGGCCACCACGGCGACCTGGGAGACACAAGGATGTGGCTGACACGGGGACACGGCCACCATGGGGGGCACGTCAAGGACACGTCAAAGGTGCCACGGTTGGGGGGGGACAACACACGCCAGAACATGGACTGGGACATGCCAATGCTGCCACGGGGGATGCACAAGGACGGGGCTACGGCCACCAGYGTCCTGGGGACACGGCCACCACCATGGCTGGTCACGGAAGGACATGGATAGAGACACGCCATGGCCACCATGGGGACACGCTACAGCCAGCACGGGGACATGCATGGATGTGGATGGGGACACGCTTGGGACACGTCACAGCCAGCATGCAGACACGCATGGACATGGATGGGGACACGCTTAGAACACGCCATAGCCAGCATGGGGACACGCTTGGGACATGCCACAGCCAGCATGGGGACATGCATGGACATGGATGTGGACACGCTTGGGACACGTCACAGCCAGCATGGGGACACGCATGGACATGGATGGGGACACGTTGCAGCCAGTGTGGGGACATGCATGGACATGGATGGGGACACGCTTAGAACACGCCATAGCCAGCATGGGGACACGCTTGGGACATGCCACAGCCAGCATGGGGACACGCATGGACATGGATGTGGACACGCCGCAGCCAGCATGGGGACACGCTTGGGACATGCCACAGCCAGCATGGGGACACGCATGGACATGGATGTGGACATGCTTGGAACACGCCGCAGCCAGCATGGGGACACACATGGACACGGATGTGGACACGCCGCAGCCAGCATGGGGACACGCTTGGGACATGCCACAGCCAGCATGGGGACATGCATGGACATGGATGTGGACAGGCTTGGGACACGCCGCAGCCAGCATGGGGACATG
>NW_028185346.1:0-1350 GCF_003343005.1 Rhea americana | reverse complement strand
TGAGGTGAGGTGAGTTGAGGTGGGTTGGTTTGGATTGAATGAGTTCAGTTGGGTTGAGTTGAGTTGGGTTGAGGTGCGATGAGTTGGGCTGAGTCATGCTGGGGTGGGCTGAATCACGGGTTAAGCTGAGCTGAGCTGAGTTGAGTTGAGCTGAGTTTGAGTTGAGTGGAGTCAAACTGGGTTGAGTCAGGTTGGCTTGGACTGGGCTGAGTTGGGCTGGGCTGACGTGAGCTGGGTCAAGCTTGGTCAAGCTGGTTTGGGTTGAACTGGGTTGGGTTGAGTCAAGTCGGGTTGAGCTGAGTTGGGTCAGGATGAGCTTAGTCAAGTTGGGTGAAGTCGAACTGGGCTGAGTTGACTCAGGTTGGATGAGGTTAGACGAGTTGAGTCGATTTGGGTTGAGTCGGGTTGAGTTGAGTCGAGTTGAGTTGAGTTGGGTTGAGCTGACGGGTTAAGTTGAGTTTAGTTGGGCTGAGTTGAGTCAGGTTGACTTGAATCGAGTTGAGTCGAGTTGTGTTGAGTTAAGTCGAGTTTAGTTGGGCTGAGCTGGGTTGAGTTGAGTCGAGCTGGGTTGAGTTGAGTCGGGTTGAGTTGGGTTGAGTTGAGTCGAGCTGAGTTGGGTTGAGTTGAGTTGGGTTGAGTTGAGTTGAGTTGAATTGAGTCGGGTTGAGTTGAGTCAAGTTGAGTCGAGTCGAGTTGAGTTGAGTCAGGCTGAGTTGGGTTGAGTCGGGTTGCGTTGAGTTGAGTTGAGTTGGATTGAGTTGAGTTGGGTTGAGTTGAGTCGGGTTGAGTTGAGTCGAGTTGAGTCGAGTCAAGTTGAGTTGAGTCAGGCTGAGTTGGGTTGGGTTGAGTTGGGTTAGTTGAGTTGAGTTGAGTCCAGTTGGGTTGAATTGAGGCTCGAGGGGAGCCGGGGGGCAGGACGGGGGAGGTGGGACAGGAACCCGGACGCCTGGGCCCCTCAGCAGCCTGCAAAGCGTGCGAGGGCTCCCATAATGCCCTGGGGCTGGGCAGGTTCCCCTCCCCCCCCCAACACCTTGACCATTCGTGATTTGTGGTGGACCCTGGATGCCTGGGCCCTGGGGGCCCCTGGGAGCGTCGCTGGTGGCTTTGGGCTCTCCAGGGTGTCCCTGAGGTGCCTCCGACAGCTCCAAAGTCTGCAGGTCTCCAGGACCTTCAAGGCCTCTGATGTCCTCAACGCTTCTGACATCTCCAGCATCCCTGAGGTCCCCAGGACCTCCAGGCATTTCAGTGTCCCCATGGTCTGCCCCATCCTGAAGGTCTCTGGCCTGCACCCGAAGATCTCCACCATCCTCAGGGTCTCCAAGACTTCCCTTATCCCTCAGGGTCTCCAGG
>NW_028185345.1:4976-5249 GCF_003343005.1 Rhea americana | reverse complement strand
GCTTCCTATGCTAATTACACAAGAATGTGAAAGCGCAAGCGCAGACCGATTACCTGAGGTAATGAAACTGTAATCAATAGAAAGATTTGTATGAAATACTCCCTGAAAAGTGTGTATAAATCAAGAATGAGAGGGGGAGAAGGTGTGCTAGCTTTGTGGATTTACCACCTAGCACCCATCTCTGCGCAGAAATCAAATAAAGAAATATCTCGACCCTGTGTGTCTATCGGTTGCTTGCACACCGGGTAACAGAACCCAGATTTTGGGACAACA
>NW_028185345.1:0-1001 GCF_003343005.1 Rhea americana | reverse complement strand
CCATGGTGACCCACCATCACCCCCAACCGCCCCACGGTGACCCCCAACTGCCCTCAACCACCCCACAGCAACCCACAACCACCCTAAGGCGACTGCAACTGCCCCACAGTGACCCCCCAACTTCCCTGTGACCCACAACCACCCCACAGTGACCCACAACCACCCTCAACCACC
This sequence comes from Rhea americana, assembly GCF_003343005.1. Lineage (NCBI taxonomy): Eukaryota > Metazoa > Chordata > Aves > Rheiformes > Rheidae > Rhea > Rhea americana. The sequence goes on along the minus strand of NW_028185345.1, from coordinate 827 downwards.
CCACAGTAATCCACAACTGCCCCATGGTGATCTGCAACTGCCCTCAGCCGCCCCACAGCAACCACTAACTGCCCCACAGTAATCCACAACTGCCCCATAGTGACCCACAACTGCCCCACGGCAACCCACAATAATCCTCAAATGCCCCACGGCGACCCACAACCACCCCACAGCAACCCACAACCGCCCCACAGTGACCCACAATAACCCCCAACTGCCCCACGGCAACTGCAACTGCCCCACAGTGACCCACAACCGCCCCACAGTGACCCACAATAACCCTCAAATGCCCCACGGTGACCCACAACTGCCCCACAGTGACCAGCACCCACCTCCCCCCACCTGGTTCCCACACTCACCCCACAGCCTCCTCCCTGCCCCACAGCGCCACCGGGGTCACTCACCCGAGGACGGCAGCGCCGGGATGCCGGGCTCGAGCGCCTCGCACGGCACCTGGGGGCAGCCAGATGCCTGGGCCCCTCGCCCGGATGCCTGGGGCCCTTCCCCAGACGCCTGGGCCCCCTTCCCCGGACGCCTGGGCCCTTCCCCCAGACGCCTGGGACCCTCCCATGGACACCTGGGCCCCGCTCATCAGGGGCAGCAGTGGGCCTGGAGCCGCTGCACTTGCTCTTGCAGCGTCTCGGGGGGCAGCTGGGGCCAGAAGTCACAGGGGGGGCAGCGCCAGTGGGGGGGGCCTGGGGCGGCCCTGCACGTCCCTCCATGCCCCACACGTCCCCCTCCACCCTCCCACACACCCCCAGCCCCACGTGTCTCTCCATGCCCCACATATTCCCCGTCAGCCCCACATATTTCTCTGTGCCCCCCAC
>NW_028185344.1:0-4232 GCF_003343005.1 Rhea americana | reverse complement strand
TAGCACAAGTTTCATTGTAACTGGTAAATGGATCTGCTGAGCTCAATCATACATGTATCCCACAGGCTGACAGCTCACATTCCATTACCTTTCTTTAATGCTGAATTTCTAACTGATAATTATTTTAATGGAATGATTATTCTAATTTGGAACAGTTCAAGGAATTTCTGATATTGGCAAGTAGGTGTATTTTTTTTAAAAAAAAAAATCTTTTGCTTCATATATTTACCCTATAATTGATCAGATAAATCTCTGTATAGAATCCCTAGAAAACAGTCTGGGTAAAATCTATCATTCTATCTCCTTTGAGATACTTAGAGCCATTAGACAAGGTTCTTCATTCTCTCTTATTGGTTCTGTCAGAAAAACCTTTGGCGACTGTTTAAGAAATAAACTTGGACTTCAGAAACTCCCAGTAGGAATTGTGGTGAATATAATTTCATTATACATAGTGCAGAAAACATATTATTCTATTTACTGATCCTTCTGTGGTCTGCTGGGGGAGTCCTGGAACACAAAGAGGAAAATGCCTCCTTTATAGCTTTAAAATTGGATCATATCTAAGTTTTAATTTTAAGCTCTGAGAGGCCAGTGCCAAATGAGTCACTTATAAAGATGCAGAAGAAATATGACAGACCTCAATTTTTTTTCTGTTTGTCAGTCTTGCCCTGATGCTGTTTTGGACACGGGACAGAAAAATGTTTGTATAAATCTTCTCCGTTCTGCAAGGGACTACAGAAAACAAGTACCTACACAGAGGAGATTGTATTTTAAGATCACTGAATGAGAAATAAAGGTGTAACTATAAAGGACGTTCATATCATGTCTGTCAGAAAAGAGATTCCCATTAGAGTAAATGTCCCTGCCAAGCAAACTGCAACAAGTACATACATGAGGAATCAGAACATCTGCTGTTCAAGAAGCATCATCACATGGGAAGGCTTTGAGGGCTAATGGTGCCTCTGCTTCTCATGGTCAAGGTCGGGGCTGAGGTGGATATATCCGGTTGGACATTTCCCCACTTATTGCCATTATGTGGTAGGGGATTACCCAGGGATTTCCTCTATTCTGAGTGGTCATGAAGAGAGGCACGCCGGTGTGTGATGAACACACAGGGAAAGGGTTGCTGCTTCAAACCACTTTGTTCCTTTCGTATGGTCACGAGGGAGGATAGGTCAGGATTGGTGTTCTCCTGTTCCTTATGAACCAAGAGGGTCGTGGGGGGAGGTGAAAGCTGGGGGCAAGGATAATATATTAGGCCACTCAAGTTTATTCTCATGATCCCAGGTGGAAAAGGTGGGCCTCAGAAACCCCATTTGTATGGCTAAGAGAAGAGGAAACGCTAGCTATCTTTTGTACGAGTTGGTGCAGCAGTCCCATGTCCTGCTTGCATAAACATATCTCAGATCTCAGCCTGGAAACCAGGGACAACTTTTTGACTGATCAGCATGGAAACCTCCCAGGAGATAAGCCTGATTTTTAACTGTTTAAACAAAAGTGGGCACAGGCCTGGTCTCTGTGAGTTATCCTTGCTCAGCTCTCAACAAGTCAACCCAGAGAAGTGATGCATTTCTGGAAAAGACAGGGAGAAACTCCTCAATGAGCTAGAGATTTACACCCTGCTGCTCACTGACAGAAGCATGCAAAAGTCACATGACTATACAAGTCATGCTGTTGAAAAGCTAGATTACATCTTGGAAGAAATTAAACAGGACTCCAGATCATAGAATCATAGAATCAATAAAGTTGGAAGGGACCTCTGGAGATCATCTAGTCCAACCTCCCTGCTCAAGCAGGGTCACCTAGAGCATGTCAGACAGGGTTGCCTCCAGGTAGGCCTTGAAGATCTCCAGAGAAGGAGACTCCACAACCTTTCTGGGCAACCTGGTCCAGTGCTTCGTCACTCTCACAGGGAAGAAATTCCCCCTCACGGTCAGGTGGAATTTCCTGTCGTTCAGTTTTTGCTCATTGCCTCCTGTCCTGTCACATGGGACAACTGAAAAGAGTTTGTGCCCCTGACACCCTCCCTTCAGGTACTTGTACACATTGATAAGATCCCCCCTCAGGCTTCTCTTCTCCAGGCTGAAGAGGCCCAGCTCTCGCAGCCATTCTTCATAGGGCAGGTGCTCCAGCCCTCTCATCATCTTCGTAGCCCTACGCTGGACTCTCTCCAGTAGCTCCATGTCTCTCCTCTACTGGGGAGCCCAGAACTGGACACAGGACTCGAGATGAGGCCTCCCCAGGGCTGAGTAGAGGGGCAGGATCACCTCCCTCGACCTGCTGGCAACACTCTTCCTAATGCACCCCAGGAGACCATTGGCCTTCTTGGCCACAAGGTCACATTACTGGCTCGTGGTCAGTCTGTCATCCACCAGCACTCCCAGGTCCTTCTCTGCAGGGCTGCTCTACAAAAATTCAGCCATCTTTGGGGATATTTTTATCAAGTTCCCTTTCTCATTCAACTTTTGTCAAGAAACAGATGATGTGTCTTGATTGTGAAAGCCCACGAGACTAGCAAGCTCAGAGGTTGAAAGGAACCCACGCTGCCTGGAGCTGCTAATGTCTGGTTCCCCAGTCTCCGTCGTGTCTACAGGCATTGTGATAGACGAGAGGAGAGGAGCATGTGGTTTTCAGGGGGAAACTAAGACACAAAATGTTGATATTTTCTCTGATTTGTCCCTAAATGTCTGTATCAACGGCCCATTTGGTATTCAGGAGGCCTCAACAACCCAAGATATCAGTTATCTTTTTTTCTTCTATTGTTTATGTGATCACTTTCCTATTCCTGATGAATATATATTTCACAGATGTGTGATATAAACTGGTAAGAGAGGCTAGCCTTCCTCACTCACAGTATGGCACGATAAGTTTGTAATATCCTGTATGAGCTATCAGTTCCCTCTAAATAGGCCCTCACAGTCTTCACCACGGTTTCAATGCTCTCTGCGAATAGAGAAGACTCAAAGTGCCAGGGCTACAGCCTTTGTGAGAAGTCAGCTGTCTTCTAGCATGCTGTGTCTTGCAAAGACAGTCTTTATGTGATTAAAACCAGTATTAGAAGAAAAACCCTAAATGTGGCTGGCTCAGAATGCGTGCTAAGAGTCAGGTATGAAAAGTCATCATTGACTCTTTAGCTGAAAACTGGTCAGCACTTGATCACTGACAACGACTTTTAGAGACAACTGATTGCTTGAATGGTTTGGACTCTTCTGTCTTGTTCCCAGATACATAGCATGGAAATCTATGTACACCCTTTCAGATCAGAGAAGATATCTGGCCCCAGGATGCTGTGTGTGTACAGGCTTAGCACTCTGCAATGCCTTGTGAAGCCCTGGGAGTATTTCAGTCTCCACAGCTCTGTGGATGAGCAAAAGTATCCTCCATGAGTATGCATTATCTCTTAGACTGGATTCCTAGCTGAAACTCATCCCATGTCCTGAAGGGCAGAGCTCCCTTGTTCATGTCTGATCATCTTTCTTTGCTGAGCAGACTTCAGCCAACTTTCAATCTGTGGCTGGTAATGCAGCCCTAATTAGCTGGTAGCCAATTCCTCAACCAAAAGTTGACCTCTGACTTCAGGCAACGGGCTTCTTGAAAGGGCACCTTTCTCAAGAATTTTACTTTGGGCCTCAAAGAACTTAAGTTACTGCCTCATCATACACATCTTGATTCTTTGCAATCCCAGTGAGAGCAAGTTGGGACATCTTGACAGGAAGAACTGTTTGTGGTCAGTTTTGAGAGCTACAGAGAAGCCTGTGGTGAAATCTTGAAAGCAGTTAAACAGTCAAATGCCAGAATTGCTTTTCTTATCTCTGAATATATTTTCTCTCTGTGGGGTAACATTCCTGGTGCATATCCATCAGTCTAGTCTCACTATGTCCTCTTTTCTCAATAGAAGAGCTGCTCTACTATGTGATGATGCCTCAGTCATTAAAAAGGCACATTTGTGCTGGCAGAAAATGAGGAAACTGCAAGTAGTACTTATGATTGTCCTGTAACATATCTTCTATGCCTGTCCTCACTTTTGTCAGAGCAGAGCAATTCTGAGATGCCAAGGTACTAGCCATTTGGGGGTACACAGTTCTCCAGTAAGTTGGTCACACACAGATAGCAGGGCAGCTCAGCAGTGCTGACAGATCTGCCTGCTCTGCGGATGGCCTCAGTCTGTTAGCAGCAGGGGGGTGAGTGCTTTCTCTTGTGGGTTCACATCTGTTCGCATTCAGGTAAGTCTG
>NW_028185343.1:0-4243 GCF_003343005.1 Rhea americana | reverse complement strand
GTATGTAGCAATGAGGCGAGGAAGGCTAAGGCCCAGCTGGAATTGAGTCTGGCAAGGGATGTCAAGGACAACAGGAAGGGCTTCTTCAAATACATTAGCAGCAGGAGGAGGACTAGGGAAAACGTGGGCCTGCTACTGAATGGGGCAGGGGTCCTGGTGACAAGGGATACAGAGAAGGAAGAGTTACTGAATGCCTTATTTGCTTCAGTCTTCACTGCTAAGKGCAGCCCTCAGGAATCCTGCAGCCTGGACGTGAGGGAGAAAGTCTGGAGAAAGGAATACTTTCCTTTGGTTGAGGAGGATAGGATTAGAGATCTTCTAGGCAGCTTGATATTCACAAATCCATGGGCCCTGATGGATTGGGCACCCACAAGTACTGAGGAAGCTGGCAGTTGTTGCCAGGACACACTCCATCATCTTTGAAAGGTCATGGAGAACTGGAGAGATGCCTGAGGACTGGAAGAAAGTCAATGTCACTCCAGTCTTCAGACAGAGCAAGAAGGAGGACCCAGGCAACTACAGGCCGGTCAACCTCACCTCCATGCCTGGAAAGGGGATGGCACAGCTCATTCTGGGTGTCATCTCCAAGCATATGGAGGAAAGGAAGGTGACCAGGAGTAGTCAGCATAGATTCAGCAAGGGGAAATTCTGCTTAACCAACCTGATAGCCTTCTGTGATGGAATAACTGGCTGGGGAGATGAGGGGAGAGCAGTGGATGTTGTCTACCTTGACTTCAACAAGGCTTTTGACATTGTCTCCCATAACATCCTTCTAGGAAAGCTCAGAATGTGTGGGTTAGATGGGTGGAGAGTGAGGTGGACTGAGAACTGGCTGAAAGGCAGAGCTCAGAGGGCTGTCGTCAGTGGTGCAGAGTCTAGTTGGATGTCTCTAACTAATGGCATTCCCCAGGGCTCCATACTGGGTCCCCTCCTGTTCAACTTCTTCACAAAGACCTGGATGAAATGACAGAGTGCCTCCTCAGTAAGTTTGCTGATGATCCTAGGCTGGGAGGAGTGGCTGATGCACTTAACGGCTGTGCTGCCCTTCAGAGAGACCTGGACAGGCTGGAGAGCTGGGCGCAGAGGAACCTCATGAGGTTCAACAAGGGCAAGTGCAGAGCCCTGCACCTAGGGAGGAATAACCCCATGCACCAGTACAAGCTGGAGGCTGACCTGCTGGAAAGCAGCTCTGCAGAGCAGGACCTGGGAGTGCTGGTGGACAAGTTGACTATGAGCCAGCAATGTGCCCTTGTGGCCAGGAAGGCCAATGGTCTCCTGGGGTGCATTAGGAAGAGTGTTGCCAGCAGGTCGAGGGAGGTGATCCTGCCCCTCTTCTCAGCCCTGAGGAGGCCTCATCTCGAGTACTGCATCCAGTTCTGGGTTCCCCAGGAGACAAGAGAGACATGGAGCTACTGGAGAGAGTCCAGCATGACCAGAGGGCTAGAGAGTCTGCCCTAGGAGGAACGGCTGCGAGAGTTGGGCCTCTTTAGCCTGGGGAAGAGAAGCCTGAGGGGGGATCTTATCAGTGTCTCTAAGGATCTGAAGGAAGGGTGTCTTTTCAGCTGTCCCATGTGACAGGATAAGAGGCAATGGGCAAAAATTGAAGCTCAGGAAGTTCTACCTGGACATGAGGGGGAATTTCTTCCCTGTGAGAGTGACAGAGTACTGGAACAGGTTGCCCAGAGTGGTTGTGGAGTCTCCTTCTCTGGAGATCCTGTCTAACATGCTCTAGGTGACCCTGCTTGAGCAGGGAGGTTGGACTAGATCCCTTTCAACCTTACCAATTCTGTGATTCTGTGATTTTAAATCTGAGAACACTAAGTAATAAAATTGCACAAAAATAATTTGCCCCAAACCAAAAGTGAAAACAGGTACTATTATTACAGAGTTGGAGACTAAAGCTGCATTAGGAGTGTATAGAAGATATAAGGTTTCTAAGAGGAGTTAGTGAACCCGTGCAAGAATCTCATCTGTGAAAAGAAAGCTGTCATTTCTCAGGTTGTTTAATCCAGCTATAGTACAGCATCGAATCCTGGACTACTTCGTAGAGGTGCCTCTACCTGTCCTAGTTTAATAGATGGTGTTTCAGTCAATTATATCTTTTAGAGATGATCTAACTTCATAATTATTCCTAGCCTTTCCCAAATATGCAAAATTTCCCTGGTATTTGTCTGATTCCCTTCTCCCAAAAGCACTAAACTGTCTACATCAAGCTGTCAAACAAGAAACCTGTTCACCTACATCCACTTACAAAAAGAAATCTTCTTGGAAAAGGTGTTGTGATATCTTTGCCTTGGTAACGTGCATCAGTATGGAATTACTCCAGAATGTAGTCTCTTGCCCTTTTTCCTCAGGTTAACAATATCAACAAACCTTAGCACAAAATACAATCTTCATTACCATGTTTATTAGCAATAATTACTGGTTATATTTAAAAGAGGAAAAAAAATCTTAGATGTTTTTCAAGTTAACATAAGAGTAACTTTCTACTCAAGTTTACTGAGTAGTATGTTTTGCAGGCGTTCTTGTTGCCTGTATAGAGATTATGTATGTCCCAACTATCACATCATAGAAAAGGCATTTCAAAGAATTTTGGCAGAGGTTGTCAGGGAAGGAGTTTTGTGTTCATTAGATGAAGAACTGGAACACAATGAATTCTGAGATTCTTCAACAGGTCCTGAGGGAACGAGTCCTTGTGACATAAATTTGTGTGACCTGAGGCTGCTTTGACTTGCACCAAAAGTTGAATCAGTTGTTCAGTGTTGGATGGCAGATGAAAGGCAGCTTGGAGCCAGTTGTGGATACCAAAACTCCCTTTTTTTTTTTTTTTTTTTTTTTTTACTGATCAGAAAGGCTGCTAATTAAGTTGACTTGAAGGAAGATTGACTAAAAATGGAAAAGGAGTGCTGTGTAAATAAATGACGTTGGATAATCTAGTTCATTTATTTTGACAAAGACAGCTTGCAAATACTGCAAATGTCCAAATACTGCTGAATATGTAGATAGTGCTGAAGAGTTGACACTTATTGTGAGAGAGATGATGGCAAACACAAAGAACACCAGTAGCTTTGCAAGAATAAAAGATCATTTTGATGTACACTTCAAAAAAATAATATAAAAAGTATAAGTTGTTTAATAAAATCCGTCCATCAGTTACAGTGCAACAAGTGCCATTTGTGCTGGTGCTGCTAATTGCAATGATTTTTATTTAGATATATTTTTTCACCACTTCTAAGAGACAAAAAACATGCTTCATTTTCTTTCATTTTCATTGCAGTATTTTCCAATATTCTTCTTGTACTAGCTATATCATTTTAAACCATTCATTTTTAGAAATGATATTTTTGTGGGGGCTTGCTTCAAATACTACTGTTTACATATAAGGGTATTTGAGTAGCTTAATATTTATTTTAGATTTGCTGGTAGCATACACTTGTTTTCCCATTTTATTGCTTTCCATAGTGTTTGAAATGGCACATGCCAGCCTATGTTACATGACAGATGTTCACCTCTACTGTGCATTATGTTTTGTTCAAAGGGTTTATCAGGGAAGCGGAAAGGCAAACTTTCTGTTTGACTTACCCTGAGTTATCCTTCAGAATAAAAAGAGAATTGTTCACCCTCAAATACAATCTCTGTCACTACCCTCCTTCCCACTCCCCCAGTATCCGTACCCAATTTTGAGCTATGGAGTAGCGAGTACCTGAAACTCAAGGGCAACAACATCACTGTAAAGAGTAAGTCCCACCTGCCCTGAATCTGACCATGTCCCAGAGCATGCAGATCAGCACTGGGAGATCTTCAAGTGCTTTTTTAGCCCACTGTGCTTCTTTTCTAATCATTGCTAAAACCCCCTTCCAAGCTACATGCCATTTTGATGGCACCCAGTGAGAGTGTGGCTATATGAACAAGTTGTATCAACAACTCAGAGAAGTGGTAGGACTTTTTTTTAAAAAAGGTATGGACAAATAGCAGGGTTTCTGCAGTGGCGAGTGTGACATAGCCTTGATTTTTGTGTACTGTAAAGAGGCTTGGTTTACTTATCCTTGCATTATCCTCTTCTATTTATTCTAATTTCTGCAACAAATTGATATAACTAGAATGGAAATAAAGTCTCAGCCATACAGGCTCATGGCATCCCACCATTAGATGTGATCTGCCTCCCCAGATGATGCCCATCAGTAGTTAATTTTTAAAAGGTATTTTTGATGGGCAAATTTCAAAGTTCCTTCTTCCTTTTTTC
>NW_028185342.1:3036-4036 GCF_003343005.1 Rhea americana | reverse complement strand
GGTGTTTCAGTTGTTCTAGGGCTGGTCAGCACTACCTGGCAGCATAGTAAGTTTGTTGCATTGGTTTTGCAGGTGCCATGGATGTCATTGCAGAGAAGTTRTGGGAGCTTGGAATCAGTGTGGCACAGGCAAGTGGTCAAGCGCAGTGCTTTGGCAGAGGGTGCTCTCGCGGACGAGACCGGGGCCAGCCARCACGGGGGCGACTGCTCGTGTTCCAATTTGGCAGGTGATGAAGGTGAATGTGGTGACCGAAGGAAGATCAGAGAGCGTGCGGCTGCCATTGTGTTGTCTGCTCAGTACAGATGGTGACCCTGAGAACTCCAAAAGCTAACTAAGTTAAGGGGTGAAGAGTGTTGGGGTGTCTTGGCTGTGTGTGTGTCCATGTGTGTGCCTGCTGACATTCAGTGCAGTGTGGAGGGCTCTTCTGGTGCGTGCTGTGTGTGAGGCAGGCGCAGTGGAGCGTGGATGGGAGGAAGCGAGAGTGAGCTAGTCAGGGCAGCTCCAGCCTGTGTCTATGTTYGTGTGTAGTTTGTGTTGTGTGTTTTAGCTCTGCTACTTTTTGTTCAGGTCTTGATGTCACTTTTGTCCTTTGCGCTCAAGGAGCATGGTCCACACTATGCAGCAGTAGCGTGGTAGGCATCCGTTGTCTTTTGCCTGGCGTGACTATTTGGCATCACGGTGACAGATTGCCTCTCATTCTGTGTGGCCAGCTAAAAGGGGCGGTCTGTCACTCCAGCTTTGCGTCGTAGCCGTTTGCGGCCAATCATCTTTGCCATTGTCGAGGCATCGTCGGCCGCTCTTGTTTTGCGTCTTTGTGACGTCCTTTCAGGGTTTTCTTCCCTGCGTCATCGCCGCATTGAATCTTTCTCGCCGACCTTTCTTGCGTCGATCTTTCTGGCTTTGCCAGAGCTCTCGCCATCAGAAGTGGTGGCACTTGGTTCTTTACTGGTCTTGTGCAGAGCATCAGAGCTGCGTGGTTGTGATGTTGTAGAGCTTTCTA
>NW_028185342.1:0-1070 GCF_003343005.1 Rhea americana | reverse complement strand
GAACATTGATCCGCCAGCCTGTGTGCTCCCCTTTATGCTGTTTTGCAGATGTGCTGCAGCAGCCCACGTGCCCAAGGGAGACGAARGAAGCGAGAGGCATATCCACTCTTAGGTTCAGGTGCAGAGCAGCATTCCCAGTAGGCTGAAGGGAGATGGAGGAATAAAGGGGCATGGTCTTAGAAGGTGATCTAGGGGTTTGTTGTTGGAAATGGGGTGGTGGTGTGCTACAGTTCCCGGATCAATTCTTGCTTTGTACTTGYAGATGAGGAGCGATGCGGAGGCCAGATTACTCGCACCCAGGCAGAATACAGCAAGGTGAGCGTCGGCCCAAGAGATGAAGCGGAGGCTGTATAGGGCTGTTGTCCTGTTGGCGCCGTCCGTGTCGCACACCGCCGTTCTCGTTTTACAGACAGTCCTCGGCACTGTGACTGTAGCATGGCAGTCAGCAGGGGTTATAGGAGCAGGTAAAGGTGTGGGAGCAAATGCTTGATGCAGGTGGGCTGTGGTCTTGCACGCATCACCTCAGTGCACGATTGCTCTGTGCTTGCAGGTTTTGCAGGACGCTGTGGAGAGAAGTTGAGTGTTGGCAAGTGCCTGAGCAGGTGAGAGCATATCTTGTTTGTGTCAGAATGTTATTGTGTGGTGGGCGGTGGTGGGCTGCCCCTTGATGATGTCTCTCGCTCTGCTTTTTTGCAGGTACTGTGCAGGCCTTTCCGAGGTGTGCCCGCGGATCGCAGGGAAGCAGCTCGGTGCCTGGCATCACGGGGCTGGCGAGTGCCGTCTGGGTGAGGAGCAATTTTGTTTTTTTGTTTCTTCCGGATGCTGTGGGTGGCCCATCCAGCTGCAGTGTTGGAGTTTGGAAGTGTTGTAGTGAAGGTGAGCAGAGCATCTGTGGTGCTTTGGGGGAGGGTGTTGTTGGGGATGAGGTAGGAGCTGACTGGCACAGAGGTGACCGCTCGTGCTGTGGTTTGGCAGGTGCCGGAGGCAAACGCGGTGATCGAAGGAAGACCGGAGAGGATGTGGCCGCCGTTGCGGGTGCCTCCTGAGGACAGATGGTGACCTGCAGGCTC
>NW_028185341.1:2702-4225 GCF_003343005.1 Rhea americana | reverse complement strand
CTCACCCATTCTGCTTCTTACAATCTGCTGATGCCGACACTGGTGATAAAACTCCCCATGTTCCTCCAGAGGGTCCCTCCTTGGGGATCCCCATACTCTTAGCTGCATTGGCTGGATGCAGCCTCCCACAACATGGTGAGGAGAATGTTCCAYCAGGCCATGATACTGGTGGAGGCCACTCCTGGCAGTGTTAGACTCCGTTAGACTGCTGCTGTTCCCACTTCTCTCTCCTGATTACACATTTTCTTTCTTCTTCTATACTTCCTTTCAAGCTGCCACATTTTTCTTTTTTTTGCCCCCTCAGGTCTCTTGGCCACCCCCTAGTTACTGTTCAATCCAGCTAGTGGGCATCTTCTTCCTTAGTGTTATCACTTACTATCTCATCAGCTGCTGTTGCAGGGGAKAGGTGTGGTTCTCTCCACACACCTGAGCCTGTGCCTCTATCCCAAGCCTGTCACTATGGCCTCGTCCCTGTGTAGCAATTGTCTCTACATGAGCTGGCGAGGCCAAGAGCCATGGTGCCTCCCCAGCTCCACTGGGCTTTTCCAAGAGATACACTGCATCTCTCCATCCCAGCAGGAGGGAAAATTTTCACAAATCTATGAGCAATTTGTTAGAGACTGGAGATGTAGAGGACTCCTGGGGGCCAGAATTTCCTTGAGGCTGCACCAGAAAGGATTTGCATCAGGTGTTTTGGGGACAAAATTGCTTCAAATACAGACCATCACAACTGCTTGCTTGCAAGGGGCTGGCACTGACTTTACAGCCTACAGTGGCACTGACTTTACAACCTACAGTGAGACCTAACAGGGTGGGGGATGCTACTGCAGACAAGGAGAGGAGGGGCTTTTGCCACTTACTGCCAAGTCTCCTGGTAGCACCTGGAGGCTATACCATGGTGAAGATGCTCTGCAGGGACCTGGCGCTGTTCTCCAAATCTTGGGGACAAATGGTTGTGCTTGGTGGGTACGTATTCCTGCAATAGGATGAGAAAGAGGTTACTCATCAGCTTCCTGGGTTAGGGAAGGCCTCTAGAGAGATTTAACTAAAGAAGAGAGTGCTGATGCTGCAGAGATACTGGAAGGGATAGGAAACGATAAGCAGTGTGAGAGCAGATTGTCTGGGCACAACGAGAGGAGAGCTAATGGACTCTGGGGGCAGTGGGCAGGGAATGACCAAGAGGGAGAAGAATGCAGAGAGGCTGGGGGGGGGGCAACTTCAGCTCAGTGTGGCTGGTAGATCCCTGGGTGACCCCAGCTAATGCAAGGAGAGCTTTGCTGCAAGGCAGCCGTGGACCAGGACTGAGCCTACCATACATGGCCAAGCAGAGTAAAGATAATTTGCTATAGGCTCATCCACACTTTCTCTCCACCCCTTGCAGATTTTGCCTCTGTTGTATGAAGCAGGAAACACCCCGTACCAGAACGGCAAGCTGCAGCATAAGATGGAATGTCTCACAGAGGAAGCGTCACAGGCCTGCGGCCAGGAAATCCAGGTGGGTGCCTGCTAGGAGCCACTGCAGC
>NW_028185341.1:0-1132 GCF_003343005.1 Rhea americana | reverse complement strand
AGGGCCAGGGCTGGCAGCTGGCTAATCAGGCCTAAATCCGCTCATAAATCCCAGGCACTGGAAGGGAGTGGAGCAGCACAGCATACACAGTGCAGCCGAGTGCACTTCAGCCAAGGGAATGATTTAAGCATTTCCTCATGATTTTAGGCAGAAAGCCTCTCCAAGCACGGTCTGGACCTCCCATCACTGCAGCTGGAGTCCATTGAAGATGATGCCACTGTGCCAATGAGGGGCAGAAATCCTCTGGATATCGCTGAGAAAGGCTTTGCTGCGGAGGAGGTAGGGCTCAACTCCCTGCTCGGCTATACTATGCTAATGTCTGGGCTAYTAGAGGGGTCAGTGACATTAGGAGCTATCAGGCCTGACCAAGCCTACCACTACATGATACCCCCACCTAGGATGGTTTAGTTAGGTGCTAAAGATGAACCAGACCAAGAGAGGGTGCAGCCCTGGGTATTTAGGGGTGTCAGAGGGGTTGCAACAGGCACAGGACCAAGGCTGGCTAGGTCTTACTGCCATGGGGAAGACAGGAGGACACTGCTCACTGTAGTCAGCTTTGCAGAGCAAAGGTAGCCAGCATCGAGGCTGTGGGTGACTCCCAGGCAGTGCTTACCTGTGGTGGCCTCTGTTTGGCTCCATTCTGTTGGTGGCCAGGCAGCGAGCGCATTGCTGGATTTGTGAGCAGCCTCTTTCTCCTCCTCTCCCTGCAGCACAAGATGGCTCTACGGAGGAAAAACAAACATTTCAGGAGCATTCGGCCCACGCCAACCATGAGAAGTAAGGCTGCCGCACAGCCGTCCCTGCTTCTGTGCCCTGCTTTGGTGTACATCCRTTATGGTCTGGAACAGTGGGCTGCTTGCATGCCTGTAAGGGCATCGCAGTGGCAGGAGGCTCACACCTCACACCAGAGGCATATGATATTTATGTGGGGGGCACTGTTTAGGGCACTCTTCTGACAGTAATGTGGGGAAGAGCTGGCCTTTTGTTGCCCAATGTTTTGAGCTGAATGGGATCCAGATACGCTGCTACCTCAGGAGAGAATGGAAAGTTTGTGGGTGACTCTGAAGGCTTCAAAGCAGCATGCCTCTAGTAGGGACATCTCCTTGTACCATGCTGGAGACCACTCCTAAGG
>NW_028185340.1:0-4272 GCF_003343005.1 Rhea americana | reverse complement strand
TCTCCTTCTCTGGAGATCTTCATGGCCCACCTGGATGCAACGCTGTCTAACATGCTCTAGGTGTTCTTGCTGAGCAGGGAGGTTGGACTAGATGAYCTCCAGAGGTCCCTTCCAACCTTACTGATTCTACGATTCTACTTAGAAGCCCATATTCTTTGTTAGTTCCCACGTTTTGGCATTAGCGTATCAAATCCAGTGATAATTTATGTTAGAAGACCAACTGTAATTGAGCCAAACAATAGATTAAGTACTGAAGTTCTCAATCTTCTGTAATTCTGATGCTACTCTCAGAAATAAAGAACTACTGAACTTTTAAGAAATATTTTTAACAGTTCTAAAATTCAGGTAGTGCCAATTTGACAGAAAAGGCTCAATACATTTACCTTTAATACCACATTTAAAAGCCTATACCCATTCCTCTAGGTACAGGCTTTTTTTCCTTCTGACTTTAAGGCAGTTCTAGCAATTTATAATGCAGTCTCTTTCTCTTTTCTTTCTCCTACCTGCTCTATCCACAGTCAGGAAGAGAAGAGTATGCCTTTCGAGCAGGAAGACCAGTAATCAATTTATTGCAGCATATGGTTCAAACAATGGAGCTGAAGAGTAATTGGATCAGCTGTAGCAATTACATTTCTCATGTGACAGCACCAGCAAATGGTGGTAGGTAAACTCATTAACAAATAGACTTCACCTTCAATTAGAATAAATGTTAAAAAATAAAGAAGATATTGTTCTTAAGAAAAAAATAGAGACATATTGGAGCCTTTTAGGATTAATAAATAAGTGATCGTAAAGAATACTGTGTTCTACATAAAACCGTAGTTTTGTGTGTAAATGCAGTCTTTGAAAAGCATATGCACAGTACTCAGCCCTCTCCATATAGAAGACACTCTAAAAGTGATTTAAAACAACTTTGAAACATGACAAATACACTAGTCAAAGAAAGTCCTGTTTAACTGTAGGCAGAAACAGATAATAGTTCATACTTATAGACTGATCACCAAGTCACTGTCTGCTTGTACTGATCTTTTTCCATGTAAACGGGTCGGTTCTATCCTTTTAAAATGCGTCCTATCTGATAAAAGCAGTAAAGGCTTTTGGGAGGTATCTGGTTTATTCATAACCCCGTGAGAATTTCTTTAGATTTGATTGTATTTTGTTAACAGTTTCAGGAATGTAGTTGAACATTGTCAGAACAACTTCAGTTACAAATTCTCTAACGTTTTAAAAGTTTTCTCATGGTGCCAAATGACTTTTGCTTATGTCTGTAACACTAAGTAATTAAAAAAAAAATAAAAAGTAGAATCTGGCAGAGCAAGATCTGATTTTCTAGTCTTTCTGAGTAGCGCTGAATGCTGATCTGGAAAAACTTCCTTTGGAGATCAAACCAATTCCCATGATAAGAAACCTTGAGGCAACTTTAATGTCAAAATCTACTAAATGTACTACTAAGCTAAACTGAGGCTTAACTGGTTCGCGGGCTGAGAGACTGACCGATATGTTGCTCACTAATTCTTCTTGCTGTTTACTAAAGATAGACTAGGTAAGTATTGGCAGTTACAGAGCAGGTGGAAATTCTGTCATTCTTACCTTTCTAGCACAAAGAGCACCTTATCTTAATCCTTTATTAGGTCTATCTGTTAAAACACGGTGGTTAGAGTCATTCTTCCACTCGGCACACTGTGAAAGCCTTGAGTCCATAACTGGCAAACTGTTGGAGGGGGGTTTCCCCGTCACAGTTTTCTGCTCTTTGCTGTTTACCAGACTTTCAGGTGAGGGGGAGAAGGGAGGATATGGAAAGAATGAGAAGAAAGACTTCTCTTCAGAAAGCTCACAGGAAGATGGGCAGAGCAGGGATAGACACAAAAGAAACAAAATGAAGTAGGACAGTTAACTTCTGGAACTAATGAAGGGTATGTTAGCTGGATTGTTTTTTTGGCTAGTATAGAATACACACAGTTTAATACAGCATTAAGAAAAAGTATATAATAGAATCATGGATCTGCTGAAAATAAGAAAATTTTTCAACTTTATTTCAGTGAGGAAGTTCTTTAAGAGGGGTATCGAACAATTGCACAACACTTATGCATTTGTATAACATGCAAAGTCAGAGTTTCTGGATGTATCTGGATATATTAAGGGATTACTTTAAATTCCTCCAAAATAATCTGGAGCTATTACTGTCAATTACATTGGCACATACTATAATCATGATTAATTATTACTATCCCAAATAGTGCAATGTATTCCTATTAACTTTTCATATCACTACCCCATCTTTGGTGCTCTTAGCTAGAAGAAGAGTTGTCCTGCCTCACTGATTTTATCAGTGCTCTCCCCTAATACTGTTAGAAACTCCAGAATTGCTCTGGCCTTTCAAAGCAGATTAAAAACCATGGGGACATTATTATCCAGTATAACTGAAGAATAGTATTAGAGGCATGAGTAATCTGCTAGGAGATACTGTCAACTCAGTAGTTCTCTGACAAAGCAGTTGCACCTGGAGCAAAACCAAAGATGTGGATTTTCTGAGGTTTATGGGCATGTCCTTTCAAAGCAGTGTTGTTGACAAAAATTTCTGTTGGGCACTTTTACTGTTTAGAGCTTATATAGGAGACTTCTAAACAGTGCTGCTACACAAGAAATGGAATAAAGAGGATGTGGATTTTAAGCAAGTGAATTTTTCTTCCACTTTTCGTGAAGATGATGTCATTTGTTTTATGTTATCAATGCAAAATTAAGCTCATATTTTATAAATCCATATCAAATTATATCCTTTTGAATGGAATGGTGATTGTATGATAACTGGCTTTACAAAAGTTCAGGCTGTCAGTTTTTTCGTATCATATTCACACTGAATCAGATTCAAGACTAACGCATTAAATTTCAAGAGAGGAAGCTGCAATACTGGAAAATAATTTGATATGGCTTGCTCTCTTCCTTCTTAAAATTCCTGATATATCTTTGGTGAGTAAGATCTGGAGCTGGTGACTCACTGTAATTTTTGTTTCAGTAGCGTTTCTGACAGCTGCTATCTCTGAAAGTGCTTCATCCTTGCTAATTGTCAAGTAGAAGACCTAAATTAGGCCATAGTTTGACAAACATATCTAACTGCTATTAGCTGGCAATATATGTGAAAGAAGTCCTGCCTTTCCTTTTCCCCTAGGCTAGCTTAACCATTTGTGTGGCCTTACAGCAGACTACATTGGAGAACTGAAATCTCAGTGTGTGTGTTTGGGGGGGGAAATGTTATTTTTAACCTAGATAATTGTCCTGTCCAATTCACTATATGGCCATACAAATGCTTGTGGAAGGCAGAAGGGAAGTGGACAGAGGCAGGCAGGACTGGCAGCCATACCCTTTTATACTAACTTGGTATTCATGACACTATGAGTTTGGGTATTTCTTAGTGGTTCCTGATGCGAAAGCCTTGATGTTGTTTCACTTCCCTGCTATAAGTGAATGAAAAGATAGAGTCAAAAAGAAAGCATGAGAATTCAAAATCAATATTCAGAGTCTATGGTATCCTGTAGTAAAATGGAAATGTCAATCTAGAGCAAATCCAGAGTATTGTGTCTGCTCAGATTACCATGCTCTAAACCCCCTTTATATGTAAATATTGTAAATATATCTATTTTTAACTTTTTTTTAGCCAAAATTGGTGAACTAAATTTGGAAATATGCATGAAAATCCTCTTTGTATCTCCATTGAACTTCACTTGGTGTATTAAATTCATTTTCCTAAAATAGAAATATGTCTGTATCAACAGAGATTGATAATCATCAAAACTCTCAAAATACAATCATTTTGAAATTAGTTTAGGCTTAATTTATTTAGGAGCTCATTTATTTAAAATAGAACTCAGCAGCCAATTAAATACAGTAGTAAAAACCCAGTGGAATCCAGAAGATGCTGTCTGAGGTGCTGTATCTTGCTAAGGTGTGCAGCAGTAGCTCCTGCTAAATCCACAGTTTGGCAGGAGCCAGAAGTTTGTACAGCTGTGCAACTACCCAGTCATCCTCTCATGATCCTGTGAGTCCCAGGAGCATGACTGCTGCATACCACTCAAAATCCAGCCCCACGCTATCTTTGTTTCCAGGCAAATGTGTGCTGACTTGTAGTTTAAACATCAAATTAATATTATGTATTACAGAATCACTGAATGGGCAAGATCGTAAGGGACCTCTGGAGGTCATCTAGTCCAACCTCCCTGCTCAGCAAGAACACCTAGAGCATGTTAGACAGCGTTGCATCCAGGTGGGCCATGAAGA
>NW_028185339.1:2704742-2747193 GCF_003343005.1 Rhea americana | reverse complement strand
AAAGGAGGAGGACTATAACTTCAATCCATTCATGTTTGTAAAGCTAATTGATTTTTTAGAACTAAACACAACAAAAATACTATCACTGCATTTTTTTCTGCTGTTTTGTCCAAGTTCTCCCACTCTGAAACTCAATTCTCTTTCTTAAAATATCAGACTTAACTCAGTTTTTACACTTCTATTCTGCTCCATCTAGTGGATTATTGATTTTTGCAATGAATGCTGTAAGTATTCTAATATACCATGCTGGGTTAGCTATTAGGGCAAAGGACCATTTTCAAATGATTATCTTTTTGGCTTTAGATGAAACAAATTAAGTCACATTCCTGGGTACCTGGATAAGACTATAGGATTCTGGCAGCATGTTCATGCAACATAAATGGGAAAATGGTGTCATTTAATTATATCATTGAAATGAGATTAAGTAAGAGACAGGCCTTTATAATAAGGGACAGGTGGCAAAATTTCTCCTGGTGCTTGCACAATTTACTAGGTCAGTCCTGGGGAAAGAGAATATTCCATGCCTGCTGCAATGTTTTGCTAAAACGCTAATATCCTCCAGGCTTCATAGCCTAGATTTCAGAAAGTTTTCTTCTTGCATTTGGTGATAGACAAAATTAAGTTACACGCCTGATAAGCTGCTTCATTTGCAGGGTGTGGATATCTTTATTCATCCTTATACTGTCACTTCACTATATATATATATATAGGTTTTTTTCTGTGCAGCACTGTGTTTATAATAGTCTCTTTAAAGACTGCTCTTCAGGACTTCTGTTAACTTTTCACAGAGTATTGAAGGTAATGAGAGTTTGATTGATAAGAGGAAAAAAACAGATAATTAGTCTATTCTCATGTGTAGGTTATTTCAAATCAATGTGGCTTTTAATGGTAAGAATATTATCTTTGTTTTCTTTTCAAAAGTAAATATAAAAATACTTAGTCAACAGAACCCCCTGAATCAATGAATCAATAATAGTTGTTCATACAAGGAATCATAGGAACCAATGATTCAAAGACAAAGTTATTTACTTGTCTAGTGGGCTAGGTGAAGGACTTGTTCTGTGAAGCAATTTACAACACAGTAAGAAAATATTAATTTACTCTCCCAAACCACATAAAGTTACTGTGTTATGTTTGGTTTTAGCTACAGATTTAGCTTGGAAAGTATGAACAAAGGGCCTATAATCATAAAAACTAAAAGGCAATTCAAATATTAAACACAGAATACATATCCTACTTCCCAGAGTTTTCCTAATAATTGTGGGATTTAAAAATAATTATATAACTTGATTATATATAATAAATATATATTATTATTGCTACTTGTTTGTAGTCATGATTTTTTTAGCATGATAAGCAGCTCCAGCAGTTAGTTTCAATAGGATGAAGTAAAACTAACTCCAGAGTAATTTGCTTTTCAGGATTTTATTATAATAGTGTGCAGTTATATTGAACTTTCTATCAAAGAATCTTGAAGTATTCCATAAATACTAATTTAATAAGCCTCACAACATGCTGGTAAGATAGCTCAATATTCTTTTACCTATTATATTTTTGTTGGAGGCACACAATGTAGAAGAGACTTGTTCTAGTCAATGTCCTGGGATAGAAACTGGTCTTGATTCCAATCCTGTGATCTAACCACTAGAATTATTCTCTCCGTGAAAATCTAGGTGCCTGGAGATCAACAGCAGATTTGCCACTGACTTCATTGGAAATTATAATTTCATGAAAAGAAAGACAAAGCATCTTCCTCAGTAATTTGCAACTGAAGACTACTTTTTATGTTCAATATTCTTTAAAAGTATTAGTTACTAAGTTTCTTTTTGGAAAAAGATGACTGATTTAATTAGAGTAGTAATAAATATTTTAAAGAGTTTAAGAATGCATATAAGTGACCTAATATATTATAACAGCTCTGGCAATATGGCAATATTATTATACTTTGATGTGTACTGGTGTAATTCATTTAAGTCACAGATCTCACTTTGCAAATAGGGTTGCAGACTTAATTTTCAGAAGTGACTTCCATTTTTACATTTAAAATTTTGCAGTCACCATAGTTGTGAGAATAGTGATAGGCATTAAGCTAATTCATTGTGCTTTAAAATAAGGTATTCAGATGAGCATCAATTAAAGCTGCAAATGTTTGAATCCACAAAACTACAAGTAAAGGTAATTTTTACTTGAAATGTCTCAGCATAAGATGATAGGCAAACCTGTATCTTCTTTTCAGATCAGCCCCACACCAATTTATTTAGTAAGTTCAGATTGTGATACATACAGACCCTCTCAGATATAAGCATTTATCTCACTCTACACTTAACAACCAAATCCAACAACAGGACGCAGGTATACACCGTGAGATACCACAGTGCCTAGCCTCTAGGCATCTGACCCACGGAATGGGATCTGGAACCCTACCTGAAGGAACCAGGCTCCTCAGTATGTACGGGGGAAGGTAAGCATCGCAGAGTTGAGTGTGAACCAGTCAAAGTACACACACTGCTGCCATATGAACCTAGTTCATAAGGAGAGCACACATGGGACTTTCAGGCATACCACTCCAGGCTTCCTGGAAACGCCTCGTTCAGTTCAGGATTCCTGGCCTCATTCTCACTCCTGCAGGTCACTGGGCCCTTTCTCCAGCAAAACTGGATTTCTTCTTTTATACGATACAGTAACACCAATTTCTGTATGTTTGGAGCACCCACATAGATTTAAACCACTCCAGCCTGAAGCAATGAAAAGGCATCCTAATTCCTGAGACAATGCTATCTCGGTACTGTCCATGGAAGGGCCAGTGGAGAAAATGGAGAAACTATTCTGGATGCAGAGACCCCCATCTCTCCACCCCCATTCCCTAAGCCTTAGGTTGCTGAGATGCAGCAGTCAGGTCACCAATATGTTACAGAAGAAAACAACTACTGATGCTATTCTGTATCTGGTCTGTTGTGGTGTGAAAGTGTCATCTGACAAGGCCTGCCAGACTAAACTCTCAGGAGACACCAAAGAACATTTCTGGTTCTTCTGGTTCCAAGTAGAGTTGAACAGAAGGTAAGCAGTAAGGTGTTCAGACCTGTCAAAAGACAGACTGCTCCGTGTATGCACAGAAGTATGCCATTGGAAATGGCTACAGAAAAATTAAGGCTACAAGAGAAACTTCAGAGGCACAAAACTTTAGCACTTCTGTATGTCAGAAAATTCTAAAGTTAGAAGAGCAGGACTTTCCAGGAGAGCCACTTTGGACTAAGGCAAATAAATTCTACCTAATTCCCAATTTTTGTAACTTTGGTGGGATCTAGCATCATTTCATATTGGATTTTGGTGGGATCTAGCATCATTTCATATTGGATTATTGTTCAATATCCAAAATTCCCCACTGCTGATGAAATGCAATCTCAGGTTATTATTTATCATTCCTGGTTAATATTAAAAAAAAAACCCAGCCATTTTTAAGTTTGAAGGAAAAAGACTGAGTACTCCCAACCAGAATCTCCAAATACTTACTACTGGGGATAATGTCTGCTGCTTTACTAATTCCAATGCAACTAGAGTGAATATCATATCCCATAAGAAGTGTTGGCAGGACTTAGTCCTGAAATTGTAAGCTCCTGAGGCACAGACCTGTCTATACAACTCTTAGACATCTAAGGTGCTATAAGAATAATAATACATTTAGCCTTACGCCATCTTCAGCTAAAAATCAGCCAGTCTCTCTTCTCTACTCTCCTTCCTCCACAGAGTTACCACAGAATTTTTGTTCTGTTAGGGTAATATATATTTTTAATGCCAAATTTCAACATGAGCCATTTTTACGGTCTACTAATAAACCCTTGAAAACACAGATTTATAATGGAAACAGTGATGGACCCTTAACTACAGTGTATGCAACTATAATAAAAAGAATTAATGTAGTCAATTTGTACTACTGTTCTCAGAACAAAAAAAAAACCCTATTTCAACAGCAATCCTTTCAACAGCTGATTGGCAAGCCTGTCCATTTCTAGTCTGCAGTGTTGTCAGTTGTCTTCAACATGATAATGAGCCTGTCACCATATTCAAATAGCCCTGTGACAGCATGTTTTGTGAGCATGACGTCCACTGCAAAGGGTCTGTCAAAAAGCACCTTTCAGAAAATGAAAAGAGAATGCTTTTCTGATGATAAATCTAATTTCTTCATAGATAAAAGAGTGAGATTTTTCATCCGTTTTTTTCAGTGTTGTGTTGCATTTGTGTCTTCAAAAAATCCTGGGTTCTGATGCATAAAATGTTAAAGTTATCTGTAAAGACAAAGTGAGAAATAATAATCTTTTCTGAGTTCACCAGAAGCTTTGCACAGAGCTGTGGTACTGCTGGCTTTCCATCAAATTAAAACCAGAGGGGGAGGGCATGGCATGGGAGTTTAGCTTGTTACCAGAAGCAAATAAGGCTCAGAGTAAAGATCTCAAAGTCTACACATTTCATTCGTTAGGGTCTTCACTCTTTTTCAAACAGCCTATTACAAAATCTTCCTTGCTCCGTGTGGTCCTAGTTAAGCTTGACCAGATTGCATGCAATCCTACGCCTTTCAGAATGAGTGGGGAGAACATGAATGCATGCAGAGCTCTTAAATATTGTTATGATTCACGACTGTTGTACAGATTGTAGTGCAATACATTCCACATTCAGCTGCCACCAGCGTTACTTGTTGGCTGTGGAAATTTTCACTGAATTTTCTGAGAGTCTCAGTGTATTTTGCTACCTCAGACTTCCAGAGCTGGGTAACCTTAGTGCAAGAAGGTGATGGGCACAAACCCACAGAGAGTTTGTCTGCACACATCATTCATTAATATCAACAGGAAATATATAGATGCAGTGAAATAGAGCACTTTTTTTTCACCCCATACTGACAAATGTTTATCTTAATCTGTCTGGTTTTTTAAGAATCTTTTAAGCAGTATGAATTTCTGAGCAGTGGATTGAGCAATACACATCTAAAGGAAAGTGTTACAAAAAAGAAATATAAAAATCAAAACAAACACGCAATAAAGCATTCTCTCGTTCAGTCTTTGGGTGAAAAGAGCGTGGCAATGGCAAGACTTTAAAGTCTCAGTCTGAATGAACTTGAAGTAGAAGGTTCTACTTCTGGCTGTGCCACTACTATCACCTGTCATTTTTATAAAAGAAAAAAAAAACTCTTGTTCTCTTTGTCTGAGGTTAACTACTGTAACATGAGGATACTACCACCGACATCACAGGAGTGCTCTAAAATGTGAAGCAACTAGTCTCTGAAAAATTTGTTGAAAAACTCATGAAGCATTTAGTAAAAAATAGCACATTGCAGAAACTTAACACGTTCTTCAAATGCATACAGTAATTTTGTTTCCTTAAAAATCTGCCAAAACAGTGATTCTACAATGCTAAGGATATAGCAGATACTACAGATGTGGATTTGCTCTGCTATCTACTAACAAGTATTGAAACTAAATGTGTCTACTACTAGTACTAGATGGTGTTCTTCAGGGAAGTAAGAACATGAGGCTGATCATCATATAAAGCCACAATCTAAGGCAGTACCCACAGGAGTTTGATGGAACTTGTTCAGGGTTAGGGACAGACAGATACTACAGGTGTGAAAGTGGGACTCACCTTCAGCACCTTTAAACCATGCTTTTGAAAGGATTTGTATTGTTCTTGTCTTACAACCTCCATTTTTTCTTCTGTTTATACACATATATAATATATGCATTTATTCTGTCCATAATTTGTGATTAAAATTATATGTCAGTAAAAAATTGAATTAATTCAGGTCTAACAAGTTTAAGCAAGATAGTTTTACTGTGAGGTGATTTTTTGTTGTTAATAAGGAGTGGATTTCATTTAGAGGAGCTGTATTTTAAATTTGGGATATACAACATGGTATTCTGCAATTGCTACCATAACCCAATATACCTGTAAATAAATTGCAAAGGTAGGATTTTTAAATATTTAAATGAAGGCAACTGAGTATTACACAGCTTTAGACACAGCACAAATGGACAATCAACATTAAACATGACTGATTTTTAAATTCTTCATTGCTCAGCTGGAGGGAAGTATTACAAGGCCAAAAAACAGAGCTGTGGACAGCTGGCTTTGTGCAGTACCAGTTCTTTGCCTCAATTTTCAAGCCATTCATTTCTTTGGGAGTGGAGGGGGGTAGGGAAAGAAAGGAAAAAGCAAGAAGGAGGGAAAAAAAAGGAAATCTAAATGGAACCATACAAACATACAAAGCAAGCCTGGGTCTCTAGGACTTTCATTGTCTCAGGGAGTCGCCACCACCCTGATCCCTCATTAAAGCTGAAGAGATGCTGGAACAGCATTAAAATGAATGCAAACCATTTGCCGCAATCTTCTGCTCACACCATCTCCAAATGAAGGCAGGCATTGCATAATCCAGGCAGCTAGAGCTCCTGACAGGTGGATGATTTATGCTCATAGTCGGAAGAATCGGAGAGCCTGCAGAGGACACAGCATGAGCAAGGTGGTGGCGAGACAGATGCTCTCAGTGGGCTTGCAGAGGCTGGCAGGCTCCAGCTAGCTCAGGTGCAACCTGAACACTTTAGTACTGAACTCATATTGCCTAGATTCCAGCACAGCAAGATGCCATTTACAATATTATGTACAGTAGATATACTATCAAACCTATCTGTGTGCTATTTATTTCTGTATTTGTATATACACATACACACAAATATATATACATGTTGTTCTATTTGTAGTTCAAGTTGCTGTATTTATATTCTCTTTGCATGTGCACATGCTCTACTGGAAAAAATAAGGGCAGATTAGGACATATTCTGCATTATTATAGCCATGCAGCATAAATGAAACCACCAGAGTTGAACAGATGTAAGTGGGGGAATAATTTGGCTCTAGCTTTCAGAGAACAGGGACAGTTCATGATACTAATAGTCCTTCAGTATTTTAAGAGTATTTGAAGGCCAGGAAAGAAAACAACAAGAGAAAAGATGAAAACGTCCACAGAGGCAATGAGCCAGAGTATTCTAGTCACTCACATTAAGCACCCTCAAAGTACAGGAAACTTTACAATCACAGTGTCCTGCAGAAAAWGCATTAGCAAAACACCACAAAAATGCCACTTGTCATCTGCTTTTTTCATCTTTCAACGGAATGAGTTCGGTGTTATTCAGGAACATCTACAAAACCCAGCCAGACCTGTACAATTATTTCCAACCATGTAATTCAGCTTCCAATTCGAAAAGGAAGTGTGTGTAATAGACGTGAGGGTTTGACCTTTCATTCTTGTTCTGTGAGCAAGAGCCTGGTGTCTTTAAAAAACGATCAAAACCACAAACCCAAACAAATGAACACACACAAAAACATACAAACTCATGACTGTATAGCTGTTAGCACTGCATAAGTTTTTGCTTCTTTAATTTAAAAGGCGAAGCCTCCAGAATTTATTCCGCCTTAAGCATCTGAACAGAATGAAACAATCCACCTGCCTTATAGCAGAATTGCCACATTTTCCAATAAAACCTATGATTTAATTAAGTATGTAATTTTCAGGAGCACTCAAAGAGTTAAAGCTTTCAAATGTGCACACTGCAGGTTATCTGGGTTGAATCTGGGACTTTGCTGACTCTCAACTCCTTTCCACTTTAACAGATGGGGTCAAAGGTGGAACTGCAGATGAGAATTAAAGACACATACATCCCTTTAATCAGATAACACATTCAAAGACTTGCAAATTCCCAAGAAGCCACTTTACACACACGTGTCGTGGGCCATTCCGTACAGTG
The DNA here is from genome assembly GCF_003343005.1 of Rhea americana. Classification (NCBI taxonomy): domain Eukaryota; kingdom Metazoa; phylum Chordata; class Aves; order Rheiformes; family Rheidae; genus Rhea; species Rhea americana. The sequence continues at coordinate 2,739,406 of NW_028185339.1, read as the reverse complement.
CGGAGAGGGGAAAAAGAGAATTTACTTCACCTGAGCGGCATTAAAAAAGGCAGGAAATTAGAGAAAACAAATGGGAACAAAATGGGGTGGATTGCTAGCATTCAGAATGCCTTCTCATTGCACAAATCTCCCTAGAGAGGAACTCCAATGTTTGAAGCATTCATGCTCTGCATCCAAATGCTTTTCCTAACTTCATTAAGCAGCCGTGTTTAAGAATACTTCATAACAAGTATTTTAATTAGAGATGAGCTGCTACTGAAGTATCTTGGCAATGTGGATATCTTCAGCAATACCAGGATGCCCAGGAGGAAATAAGAGTCATCCAGCCTGTGAGCAGTATGCCACAGAACAGTACAGGTCAGACATCGAGAACCTCAAGAAATTAATGATTCTCTCTCCCACCTGGCCAGGCAAATACTGCTTAGAGGATGTTTGCTTGCAGGAACTATTCTTTTAGTAGTATTCTTCCATTACTACTATGGTACATGGAGGAACAAGAATACAAAATCGTAAAAATAAGAGATGAACACAGAAGGAACARGAAGCATAAGTCATCTTAACTAGCRTGTGGATTTGTGCTCTGGTTACTGAATTCCTTCGCATCTGACACAAGATCAAGCAATGGCACCTATGGTATGCTCTACAAGAGGAGCAGGATCAGCAAAGACTACACCTGTATGCACCAGACCTCTTTGTCTGAAATACAGAGATTTGTATTTTGAGGTGATACTGAGGGGTCTGCTGAAAAGAAGCAGCCTATTCACTCTCCCTTGGTAATAAGACCATTTCACTTAGAGCTTCCCTTCTCAGCCTAATGCTTCACCTGAGCTGTAAATTAGAGAGTAGATAAACGACCTTAGAAACTTTCCTGGTACATCTTTGAGCAAGAACTCACCAAAGCAATACATTCAAACTGTTTTTTAATATTTTTACATGTTTACAGTACAGATTTATTTTCCTATTTCAATATTTAGCACACTTTCATCTGTCTTGAACTTGGAAGTTTAAGTGCTTTAATTAGAAGTTTGACAGAGAAACTGGCAAATGACTTCTGAAACTAAAAGTCAGTTCAGAGCAAGACTACCTGAACATTCAATAATCCAAAGGCAGGTACCCTCAATCTGGATTCAWAGTGTATTTCTGCCACCTCTTATGTCACCTGACCTTAACAGATTCCACAAACTATATCCAGAGTCACTGCAGTTCTGATGACTTAGGAAAAATATGTTCTTTTCTTCACATTTCAGTTTGATAATCCTTGATATGAGTCATGCGATGAAATGTAAGGTGCCTGTTTCTTAAGCTTTCACAGAATTACACAAAATATGAAATTGAAGTAGCACCTCATTACAGTAGTAGTGGTACAATGGTCACCATTGTAAACCCATCTGATAGACTGTCATTAAAAGCAGCACGTGACTATAAAATTGTTTAACGTGATACAAGACTTATCTCATGATTGACTCAGAGCAGAATGCAAGACCTATCCCATCTGGAAAGCCTGTCCCCAGCAATGTTGCAATAGTCAGTCATCCACAGGATAGAAAAGGAATAACAGAAAGAGACAAAGGGCAATGGTGATGTGATAAATAATTTTGATCTAGTTGATGATTAGAGGTTAATATTATGAACAGCACTGTTGTATGGATCACTTTTTGGCTAGAAACAGAAAAGGAAGGAGAAAAAAAGATAAGGATGATGTCTTGCTATTATTTGTTGATTTCTACTACATGCTATTCAGCATGCTGAAAGTGTACCAACATTTTCTCTTATTAGTCAGGCAGTGACTGGTGTTATTAGTCAAGTAGGTGGTGTTTTGCAGTACACCAATAATTCTGCCTCTGAGGGCACAGGCAAGAGCTAAGCTGATTATAGAATGGTATCATGTGGACTTCCTTTTAGAAGGTATTTTCATTTTTTAAGGTTAACTATTTTAATTATTAACTCTTTCAACGTGGATAGCAGCAGAATCCTATGGAAGAAATTTGTATGGTTTTGGATCTGTTGCGCTAAAATCTGCCATGGTATATCAAATTGGTATCTGAGCTTTTACCTGATGACCTGAGAACTAGAACTAGAGGCCTGAGAAAAACAGTAACTTTGTTGGAACAATAAAGGGCAAAGAGAAAAATATTGATATTATTCAGTAAGTGAATATATTTAATATTGCTTATGTTTGAGTTTCTCTAGAATCATGACTATAACAACAAACTCTGGGGGCTTACAATTTTATATAGTTTTTATATATATAAATATTATTTTATGTGAAGATTAACAGCCGTAATAAGTCACTGTTATGCAAAGGAAACAGACCCCAAGACATATCCTGATAGCGTCTACTTTCTGTCATATAAATACCCGCTCACCAAAAACAAAAAAGGAATCTAGTATTAGAACCACTAGTAAGTGTGGCAAAATTTAACATGATGGCAGTTCACTGCTGAAGAAAACATTCCAGACTGTTGACTTTMAACCACAAAACACATGATACAAACTGCAAGTGAAGTATATTCCAGCCTCACATTGTGACTTAGTGAGTGGAAGTGACCAACACTGCACACCGGTAAAAATGCCACCAACTTAACAGAGGACAATGACTGATCAGATAGGGTGTTATATTGGCTTAGTTATGTTAATGTCCCAATAAGCCATGCTATTGGAACAGTTTTTGTAGGACAGCAGAGATTAAGAAGTGTGAAATATTTAAGGGATAGCACTGTATGAGGTCACAGGCAATAATTACAGATTGTAATTTTAGCGCTTCTCAACAATTAYGCTGGTTTGACTGAGTGAAGAGGCCAAGAGAGCTCCCGAACCTCCAGCCTTACTGGTACAAATCCACCCCAAGCAGCAAACGTCTGCCTGTGCATCTGCYGCGCGGGTTCTCTTCAGCAGAACTTACTGTCATTTCAGCACTTCACCCTTTATCATCCGACCATACAYCCTGCTGTTTCTACCTGGATTTTACCCAGAGTTACCCAGTGAGAATCTTACTGAGTAAATGTGAATGCTGCCCGAGTAAGAGCTAAGTGAAATACAAAAAGGGTTTGGCTACAAAGTGGGATTTCAGGAATATGCATATGCATCACTGCTAAATGGTTCGATACCACCTACATGGGATGCTGAATCTACTCACCTCATGCAGCAGGTGCAAATATATGAATAGCAGAAACAGAGRATAATGAAGAATAAAAATAACATTAATGACACACTTTTCCAAATAAACCCTATTTATTATAGGGCAGRACGCCAAATATAGGAATTCAAGCACTTCACAAAAAATGGCAGTGCCATATTGATGTATGTGTTTATGGGTGGCAAGAACGAAAGGCAGCTATTTGTCTGGGGGCTCTGGGAAAAGATGCCAGATCAGGCACAGTCCTACATCCTTCAGACCTGCCTCTACCTTCGCTTATCACTTATACTACTRTCACTGTACTTTCAATGCATAAGCAAACATTCACAGGGGCTGAATCAATTGAATATATATTTTTAATGGAATAACAATTTCAGGAAATCAGAAAAATCCTGCTTCCTTATTTTAGGTTCMAAAGAAGAAATATGACAAATGGGGATGTTCAGTTAATGACCTTAGCTTGGCCTAATAACATTTTGTAATCATCAAATGATTAGTTTTCAATGATAGGCCAATCTAGGTAGACTTGTGAACCTAAAGAAACAACTCCTTCTAATTCTGAGGAAGCACTAGGTAAGATATATGAATATATATGATATATACATGAAGAAAAATACAGTAGATTTTAATTCCACCCCAGATCTCTCCAATTCAGTATCTTTAATAAGAAAACAAAACAGTGAAGTAACTACAGGCCAAGTGCATTGCTGACCACATCAAACCTGACCCTGCAAACCACTGCAGTCGGTGGGATTATCACTAGTGGCTACCACAGGRGTAGAATCAAACTTAACATCTAGTTTCAGTGAAGCTGCAGATGACTCAACAGTAACAGTTTTGACCCCAAACCTACAGAAGCTAACCCTCAAAAATGTACATTCACAAATCTGCRGAATGCCAAGAAATGTAAATAGTTCTCAAACATAAGCATATAAACTACAGTGCTTTCTCTACATCCYTCATACACTCTTTTTGATGGAAGTGGAGTATTTGTATAAGGGATCAACTGGAAAACAAAAGTTGTATCCAATAAGACATWAATTTGATTCTAAAGATTTAGTCCAATTAATTGCTAGGACTTGTTAATTAATTTCCAATTAATTTCCAATTAAATTGGAAAGTAATTTAATTTCCAATTAAGATACTGGGGCCAAAAATGCTCAGAGTCAGAACATAAGCAAAACTGGCACAACAGTGCAACACAAGTACTGCGAGAACTTTTCAGGAGGCTTCAGCTGTCTTAACTCTAGGTATTTTCATATGATTTCTAAATCCAAAAAGAATAGCCCCATTTCCCATATTTGCTTATTCTTAAACGTCYTTTTCTGTGGACAAATAGAAATGCTTGTTGCTAGAGTTCAGTATCAACACTAACCTGCAGCTGAATAGTTTGTCCTTCCTCATCAGTTACAGAGCGTGGGTAGTCATGAGCCAGGTTTTASGGCAGACAAATTGGGCTGTCAGTTTTAATGCCTGACCTGGGCTATCAGGCCACATTTTGGTTAGGAGGAAAGAGACCTACTTACAAACACCAACAACAACTAGAGATTAGTTGCTATTGCTTCCAAGGAGATTGAACAGGTTCCAGTATATATTAAACCAAGCACAGGTTGAATGAAAGAAAAAAGGAAAATAAAAGGAGGAAAGGTGAGGAAGGAAAAAAAAGGGAGGAAGGAAAAAAGGCGGAGGAAGGAAAAAGGAAAAGAAGCTCTTCAATAACTTATCTGCAATAGAAACCAAACTCCTTTATTGCACATAGAAACACAGCAAGGAATTGATACTTGGAAGAGATTTAAACAGAAGATGCACTGTATTATCTCTTGATGTTATAACACAGGAGCTTTGTTTAATGTCCTGCATTACTGAAGGAGCTCCTTAAGTGTAGTATKACAATAGAGAGCATAAGAAATATCTCTGAGGTCAACGCAGTTCTATTAACTGCCATCCTGTACAGAAATATTTTCTTTGAATACCATTAATGCTTTCTCCTTCCCTTTGTTCTAATTTCTGAAGGCAGCAGAAACTAAAACTTCCTCCACAATAATTTCTGCTTTCTTCTTGGCAGACTAATGGTATTAGACTTGTGAGAGAAATTTACCTTGGCAATGTCTTGTGCACGGGTCTTTTCAAAGGCGATGTTAGGAGGAATCCTAATAAGCAGGCTTTTTTGCTAGACTCAAAGCACAGATGATATAACATTTTTACTTATAAAGAAGATTGCTTAGTTTTATTTATTTTTTAGAAGGAATACATTAATCTGTTCCCGTGCATATCATGAATCTCTTCACATAAGAGTAAACTCAAACTGTCTATTACCCCTGCTATATTGGATTCATTTTCATAGATTGTCAACATCTGAAAGGATCAATATGATAATTTAATCTGTTCTGCTGTTTAACACAAGCCAGAGGTGTTCATACAGTAATTTTTTGAATAAGAAACTCAATAATTTATACTTGAAAATACACATATTTCTCTAAAAAAAAATCTTATACTTGAATTAATGAAATCTCTTAAAGTTTGAAGCAAAAGTATTTTAGAGAACCCCAATTTCATTAGCTGCAAAAGCTAACATATTTTAAGAAGAAGTTTAACTAATGGGTCTTCTGATTCAAAACACTGCTGTGACCTCAACTCATCATGTAGAAAATCAAGCCTTTTAAAAATTCCCAGTAATTGCTTTTATTGAGGTCAGGATTGAATGAAAAATCCTAAAGGATTTGTTTACACACAAGGTAGTTTCTGACCACTGCCATAACACCGTCTTACAGACACTGAGGTCTACTTTCAGAGACTGTATAAAACCTTAGGAAAAAAAGAAAAAGTAAACTAATGAATGAGAAATGTTAAGTGAGGAGTGTGAGCCCAATATACTAACMGTTCTGCTATGATGGAAAGCGGATTCTTTTGGGAAAGGTTACACTGAAGTCAGCATTGCCGGATGACAAGCTTGGAGAGTGAGATTCTTGTTGTTTCTGAGGGTTGACTGGCTCCTAACACACCAGCATCAGTAAGGATTCACAGAGAGGAAAAGGTATATTGCTGGTTTACACAGGATAGCTTGCCAAACCTGCCAAATGAATGGCAATCTGATGTAGCTCCATRAACTTCACTTTATACTAGGTGAGGATCTGGCCTTCCTTTTTTGACAGATAGACCAATGAAGCTAAAATTCTGTTATTCTCTTTAGTGCAACTGGGTACAAAGTAGATGGTGATAGTTTTTAACAGTCATCCATTCATAAGGCAAATACAAACATAATTTTTTGAAGGAAACAAGTTTTCTGCCATCTCATCTCTGGTCAGATTTATTTTTCAAGTAACCTTAAATTTGCTTCCTTACATATCAGCCACCTACTAGGTTCCCCTCTTAACCATGATTCTTAACYTTGCAACAATACAGGGACAGATAAAACTGAGGCTGTAGCTCTGTCTTCGTAGAGAAAACTGAGCAACACGGAATAACTACTTGAAAAAACAGTTATATGAACAGTGCATCTGAAAAAAAGTAATTTTATTTTGAAATAATTACTTCAGTGGAATATATAAGTAGCCACTCTGAATATTAACTTATGCAGTTTTACATCCAATTTTCTTTTTTAAAAAGGAAAACAAAACCAAGTCCCCTTTCTCCCTCCAACAAGCTGTCTGAAAGGGAAAATAGCTAAAACACCCAATCCTGCACATGAACACAGATTTAATTCAGGCAGTTGCAGCAAACTGATCACTGGCTTCTGAACTGTTTGAAAGACTGAGCTTAAAAGACTGATCATAAAACAAAAGAACTGAAAACCAGAGGCTGTCTTAAAGCATATATAAATATACACACACACACACCATTTAAAAAAGGTGAGCATAATGGTTTTTTGCCTTTTTTTCCCCTCTTTTAGTAATTGTAGCTATAGCACAGAAGCCATGAGAGATAAATTTTACATATTTTTTGCCCTAGATTAGTCAGGAATCTTTATGTTGTTTCATCTGTTATCATAAATCTGAGAGAACCACCAAAACATAAGCAGATTCCGAGAAACTGTATTTCAGGAAAAGAACCAACTGTGACATCTGAAAATCAAACTTTTCATAATACAGAAACACAAAATTAAAAGCTGAAAAATGTAAGATTTCTAAACATCTCTGAATAAAGTGTCTTCTGTTAATAACCATTACCTAGAAAAGTAAAYGAAAACAGAAAACCCTTATATTGGTCATGCACTTAAAAGCCCCTTAGCCTCTACTTAATGCTTCAGTATGATGCATAACACACACAAAAAAAGCCACAAACCCTCCCAAACAGGTCCGAGCTCACATGAGAACTAAATATGTACACCTAGACAACTGTTTTCAAGTAATGGTATGGGCTAAGAWGTGCTCCCCCGAATGCGCCTGCAGAAACTTTCTCGCGCTACCCAATAAGAGATGCAGGCAGAGGCCATGACTTGAAACTCCAGCTCAGCACGACGTGGCGTTGCTTCACCCTCCCTCCCTCCTCTGGCTGCCAGCCCACCACTCCCAAATCGTTAAGACTCTTCACCTACGCATTGCTTGCTGTACCATGTCCTTGCAAATACATGCAGAACCCCCCACCTTCMCCGGTACTTAATGTAACCAAAAAGCCAACTCCTCCCAAGGTCTGACCCCCAAGACTTGGCCCCAAAACTCCAGCGTCAGCCCTTTCACACAAACCCAGGATCCTGGATGACAACAACCCTCTGGCACAAGTTATCTCCCCCCAATAAACAATTCAACATGCAGCTGCACCTTGCCATAAAAGCTAAAATAAGACCGAGGAACTTTTCCCAAGCACTTTACACCACGAATTTTATACTACAATCCACAAAATGGCAATGTAATAAAGTCTTTCAAAAAGTGAAAGGAAGCACAATGGCTGATAATTACGTCAATTATAAAAACTATTAGGGAAAATTTCTGGAAGACAGCTCCCTACTAACACGGTAAGATTTCTGGAGAAAATATGCATTGGTAGTTGTGCAGAAGTTCTTGTAAGGAACATGATGCTCCTCTTGAAGCTGCTTAAACTTGATTTTATTTCAGGTTTGCAACAAAATTTTTTTTGTAAATAGATTTAGGCTGTCAATTTCAAGGCATGCTGTGCCATCAGCATGTAGAGACTGCTGTGACAAATGTGGAGGCTGTAGCAGCAAATTTTATTATAAACTGGTAATTGAATTGAACAGGTTTACATTTGAATAGATTTACTGCAGCATGATCTCTGACATGCTGCATGGCACTGAAATCCTTGTCTATAATAAAGATGTGTTTAAGATACAGTCGGCTGAARTAATTCCTGCTGTAAGTCCATACTAATCAATAAATTTATACTGCACCAATTTACACGTGGAAGAAAAAAGTAGATCATCATTCTTCACATTTTGTGCATGAAGGGTATTGTCATACCCAAAGCCAAAAAGCTAATCTTCAGACTTCCTATAGGTAAGAAAATCTGCCTGTCTCCAAAAATAYCCTACCACTCTCTCTATTCCAAATACAGCTCTACAAGTATACTATGAACCAGAACGGTTTCCGAAGTTAAAAGTGACCGCTAAAGGAGGCAAGAAAACAAAACTCCCTTGCAGGCCTTTATAAGTTGTCCTATCAGGTTCCAGATAAGTAATACCTGAAAAGAAGATAAGMTATCCTTCACACAGATACACAGATTCAGGAATTAAAAACAGCTAGAAATCTCAGYGTGTTTTGACAGAAAAACTCACACAAGGGGAGTGGAAGAACTATGATCTGCAAATGAGTTGAGCCAACAAAGGAACCTAGATTTTGGCAATGTATTTGATGTYCCTTCGAATTATTTTGTTACTGCAGAACTTTCAGAAAAAATTTATGTAGATTTGGAATAAACTATTTAAGTAATTTTGATCAAGAAAACTCTGGTGTGGGACTGATTTGCATCCATAGACAATGATTATTCATGCAAAAAATTTGATTCATGATGTGCATCTGAATTGTGTGCAGAATTACTATGATTCCACATGCAATTTGGTAACTGAGATAATTACTCATTTGTAGAAGAGTCACTTAATTTCCTCAATCAGTTCCAGAAGATGCACACAAACTAGATTTGCAAATATGTATTTTAATGGATGGGCAAATGTGCCCCTAAAATTTAAAAGAAAAGGTCTAAATCAGTCCACCTGAACATGCTCTTGGAAGCAYCGTTCCATTTCCAACAAGTTGTTCAATGTATCTGTATATTAGGTTACTAGTGATATGAGGTCTTAACTTATCAAAAAAAGATGTTAAGCACTGTGTGCTTCAAAAGGTGCCATACTCAGAGATTCCTTTCATTCTACAGTTTATCTAAGCATTCCAATTAAACCTTTAAATAACTATTTTTAGTTGTTAACTATATTAGGATTTTTGCAAGCAAGGAACCCTCCCATTACCACTRGAAGACAGGGTCAAATCCTGTCGTTCTTACTGAGGCAAAATCCCATTGAATTTGACAGGAGTTTTGCTGAAGTAAGACTAAGGACAGCAGGATTTGGCTCACAGGATCATAGTGTCTGCCAAAGTAGTTGCACAGAACAAGGTTTATTCTTAGTAAGTATAATCCAATAAGAATATGTCTGTAGGTGCGTGATACGCCTAATTTGTCCATCATCTATCCACTGGTCTATGTTCTTGGATTTTACCTTGATAGCTATATACTTAAACCTGCTTTAAATGACAATCGAACAATTTGCAAAAATCAGCTATCTATTAAAGCTGACGTTTTAAGCAGTGACAAAACAAAATTGCATGGGACTATTTTWGAGTGATTGCTTAACCTAAAGTATTATCCACTAGAGATGATATTTAGAAAACACTACATTTCATTTTCAAAAGTTATCTTGTTCAAAATTCRTAACATGCATTTAATCCATAAAACTGGATAAAATACACACATCTATAAGTACATTTTTGCATATACATTAACAGCAATAAAAGTGCATGACAGGCAATTGAGATTTAAGGAATGGCTTCTTTCTGGCAAAGATGAATCAGGTTCCAGGTGAGATAGTACTGTTTCTTGGAAACATATTCTTATATATTCTGTCATTCAAGACCTTTTACATACAGCTGATGAACTAAAACACCCAGCATTTACTTACAGCAAGGAGTAGGGGTTCTTACATGCTTAAATAAAAAAGAGGGTCAGACTCTCCTGTCCTACATGCCAATATTTCTCCAACGTAGTTGCAATAACTTCAGCGGACATGCTCAAGAGTTATATTTGTTTAAGTCAGAACGTGGATGAAGAATAGAAGAAAGACATCTCAGAAAATTCGTAATGTAAAAAAGTTAAGGAAAATGAGAGAACTTTTATCTAATGATTATTCTGTAAGAYACCAATTGGAGGAGACTGAATGCTGCGGCACATTTTGCTGGGGCATACTGGGAAGAAACATTCCAGAGAGGAATGAGAAACATCCCAGAGAGGATGAGCTCTAACCAGATACCCTAATTCTTCAGCTGACTTCAGACTGTCCAGAAGTAMAAGCATACATGAAGATTGCCTTTACAATAACTGGTCAGAACACTCACCAGTTTCTCTTCTTTTCCCGATTGCTTTGCAATTGCTACATGTGTTTGCAGAGAGATATGTATTGACTTGATCAGTCTTACCTTCTTTCAGCATGCCAACTTTTAAACACTTCATGAAGCGGCAAGCTTGGCAGGATTTGCGTCTGCGCTTTGTGATTTCACATTCATTTGTTGCGGGGCAGCTGTATTCTATGTTACCTGTAATAAAATGTAAAGAATAAAAGAGGTATTCAGAATCACTAACTAACCAATACAATCAATACACAAAGTACTCGTACAGTTGTTGTTATGTTTAATTTTGGAACATACAAACACTATACAATGCTATAGAAAGAATATGCCCTTAAAAGAAAGAGGCAGTCAAATTAGAGAAAAAGATTTTTCTCTTTTTTTTTTTTTAATTTAGAAAGCTATGTGTAAAAACTACAGGTATGTAATTAATGCAGGTCTGCAGCTGGCTCCATACATGACCCCTAGCAAAAGCCTTCATGCTGAATATTCTGTTGTGAGGAATAGGAAATTTTGTTGTTGTCTGCACCAAGCCACATGGCTTATCCTACTAACTGAAATAGTTGTCTTTTCCTTTTTTCACTAATTTCATCAGCCTTCCTTTGGATGTAATATGAAAAAGTGACCATCTTGCTTTATTGCATAATCAAGAGAAAACAGTGCTATGGATCTTCTTCCTCCAGAACAGTAGGCACAGTGCATCCAAATGCATTAACTGCATTTTTTTTAACTACATCTCACACATCCTAAAACTGCAGGACCCAGATCTGYTAGCCTGGGCATTTCCCCTTCTGTCTGCACTGAACACAGAGCCTGTGTACTGAGGGCCAGGAGACAYAGGATCATCCTTAGCAAGTTAAGTTGTCAGAAGGATAAAAACTGAGGGAGATGCTTGCTTGTGTCTCTTCAATCCTCCTTAAGGCCTAGAACAAGTCAGATCCTTAAATGTGAGCTCTCTGGGGCATAGTGGCATCTCCTTTCTTTCTTTTTTTTTCTTTCTTTTCTTTTTTTTTTTACTTAGTACATATAATTTATTCCCCAGAATAAGAAAAAAATCCTGAAAAAATAGAAAAAAACATACAAATAATTTTCTTTACATATTTAATATTACATCTTTTGGAGTCCAAGCCCAAAAGAGAGAATGGTCTGTCTTCTTTTGCTCCAGTATCACAGAACTTTTCATAAAAAGCTTAGCTCAGCTTATTCATATGTCTAGCCATGCATCCTATTGCCCATGACTACATTCAGTATGACAGACTTTGCAGCAGTCAGAAGTTTTATAAGGAAACTGACTTTTAAATAAAGTATCTTCCCCATCAGCCTGTCACATCTTGCTTTGAAAGTATTTCGTTACTTTCTAACCCTTTCCCCCTGTGATTAAGTGCATTAGTATCTTAATGAAAATGCATTCTGTTTATTGCCCTCTTGGGAAGCAAGAGGTCATTGCACCAAATGCATAAATTGTCATCAGAGACAGTCCGAGCATAATTGCAATTTTGCTGCTCCACGTTTGCTGCACTCAGGGTCCATCAAAGTCCCCTGAAACATGTGCAGGTTCTAATAATTAGCATAGAGTCTGCCTGGGACCACAGCATTGATGAAATATTTCAGAGTTAATCACACTTTGTAAACACTGATTTATATTGACTATCTTTCTCCAGACTGATGTCTCCTCATTAAATATCGCATTAGTGGATTGCAGGATTGCACAAAGACTTAAATGCTCAGCAACCGCTAATTTAACAGGAAGTAATACTTAAACCACTTATACCTATTGAAAATTAGTTAAGTATTTATGATAAAGGAGGTCTGCATGGTGCACTGTATGTTCTGCCAATAAAGCCAACATACTTTGCACAACCTTTTCAGGCCCTTGCAGGCTTTATTCCTTTTAAACATTGCTATATGRGTGAATTAGCAATGCTACCAAGCAAAAGGGATCTTGGCATGTTTGAATGCTAACAGTTCTTGTTGACAAAACTGAAAACTTCAGTTTAATCATCCTTTTCTTTCCTTATTGCCTCAAAAAAAAAGCCATTTAAGAAATTGAGGAATGTGCCTAGTTCCTCCATAGACCTTCTTTCTTATGCATATTAATGAGGTTGGGTACTAATACTTTTGGAGTGATGGGTAGGAAATGATGGAAAGGACAAGCTTAAACAAAGATTCACATTATCTTCTCATACTGCAGCATGGCTTTCTCAATGAAGCACAATCAGTAGACAGGGAGGCGTTCAAAACCTTTCACACATTTTAACTAACTTCATCATACCACAGCAATGGTCAAGATGATCTTGATCAAAAATAAGATTTGAGATTTGGACACAGAACTTCAAGTGGAAAAGTTCTGTATTCAGCCAAGTAGAGCACTAACATTATAGCCAGAGCCGTTGCGCAAAGGCAAAGATGACAAAGGTACAGTGCTGACACCGAAGAGTAGTACTCAAAATCATAAAAACATAGGGAAGGTTGCTTATTTTCTTGAGCAGCCTGATTAACCTATATTTTTAAATTTCAGTTTTGCTCAAAACCTTGTGAAATGTGGCAATAGTCTATAGGCTGGAGGACATTATATGCACAGCCAACTATTTTCTCCAAATGRCTGTCACCTAAAGAACTTCTAAATAGGGTATTATTCTAGTCACTTAGATCCCAGTAATTTAGCTTAGATGTAGAATCTTTTCTTATCAGGTTAGCCTACTTTAATGAATTGTATTTTACAGCAGAAGTTACGCCTTTTTTTTTTTTTTTTGATGTTAGAAAATAAACTTCAAAAGATGTTGGAAAGAGCTCCTCCAATGAAGCCAGTGGAGTTACAGCCCTTAGGTTTATTGCTGCAAAAAAGATCCACATCTTATCGAGGGCCACATTTGGCTCCCTTATAGTGAATAGCATTTTAGAATATAGTAGAGTGCAGTAAAGTTCAATGAAACTAAAATTTTGTCTCCGTTTCACATACACGTGCAGTAGTTTATCAAATGCCCACATGGATAGACTTCTCTACACTTCTGTCAGTGAGCTTTCTCTGAACAATCTCTCTGAATTTTGTAGTAGGCATGCAAAAGAACATGTATCATACTAAAAATGCCCTGTACCTAGCATTCAAAATATKTGTGGATCCATTTTTGTACCAAGTCAAATTTTCTGCGCCTTGTAARTTATAAAAGTTCTCATCATTTCTTATTTGCTTCTACACGTTAAAAATAAAGCAGCAAAAATCCTTTTATGAGGTCTAGGTATCCACACAATTTGATAGTTACACTATGTAGGTGTAAGATTCTGAGTTCCACATTGTATTTCAATCGAGRAGGATTTAAAAGGAAGTTCTACCATTTCCGTGTTTACTGCACGGTGCTAGAGGCTGCAACTGAGAAACTAGTAAGAGGATAACTTGAGTTTTCCCAGCCCTGTCAACAGCTGAAGAGGCTGCTGTGTTATACAATGAACAAAATCAACATGGCAGATCTTGAGTCTTTAAACTGGACTGACAAGAACGATAGAGCAGTTTATAATATCTCCTGGCTGGTTTTCAGGAAGGACCGGGAGCTGATTACTTGTATCAGAGTCTTTTGTACAATTAGTTTGCAGGCAATAAAATTTTCTCACTTACTCCTTAATAGAATCTTGCAGCTAGCTGGCTGATAGAATAACAGTGCATATGTAAAACTCCCGCCTGAAGTGCCAGGGGATAATTTGTATATGCCTTTCAGTGGCGTAATGGACTTTTACAGTTTGGCAGTTAAAAGGCTGAGTAAAGTAAATTAGTATGACGTTTGAAAATAAAAATATATGTCAAAYCTTCACTCCCCACACATTGCCCTGTGCTATAATAATGCAATTGGATTTATGCTAGCCTGAGTCTCTTTTCTTTCCTCATGCACTGAGGAAAGTTTGTATTAAAACATGTACTTTTTTCCTGCTAATTGGTTAAATTTTATTAAGTAGGCTGAAAGTTGAAAGAGCTCTCTCTAACATATATGGCCTATCAAGAGCAGTTTACTCACTAAATACAGTAATACCGTCTATTTGATCTCTCAAATGCGAGACAAGCAAAAACTTACAGTGTATACGTTATCCTTCTGCTTTTAGATGCTTTGAATTGTAAAGCTCAAGGATAATGGGCCAAGTTACCATTTTTTTTTTTCACTTCCCTGATGAGGTTTGGCGGTTACTTGAATGACAGGTGGGGTTACAGTAAAATTTGAATGATACAGTGACATATTCAGGGGGTTTACAAGCCAGGTAACTGACTGGACTTAGCTGAGATTCTTGGGACCATTTTGGTCATTGCTTGCATGGAAATGATAGCCACATTGTCAACAATTTTGGACCCTCAAAGTAACAGAAGGCCAGGAGTTAGAACCATGAAAAGAAAAGGCCGCTGAAAGCACAGGCGCTTCTGCGTAGGCATCCTATCATATATGAAGTTACTGTCATCAACAGTTGAAACTTCAGAACATTACAGATACTAAGAGAGTGAAGCGGCTCTAAAAACTGTCTCCAACCTGTGGGACAGGCTGAAACCAGGGTCTCTTCTAGAAATATTGACAAGAACAAGTAATTGCAGACAGCAATGCTTAGCAGAGGCTTTATTTCCCTTTTCACACTGTAACACTTGATATAATATAAAAGAGGTAAAAGGATTGCTACGGGCTTTTGGATACATGTATGTTCAGAAAATCTTCAGACAAGTAAAAGAGAAGACTGAAATATTTGGTGCAAATCTGTTTAGGGGTAGCTATCTACTACTGAGAAGAACAGAAGGAATGCTACAGATATCAGTGGTGAAATTTTTACTGTGTGAGAAAGTAAATCCAAGAGTAAAAAAGAGAGGAGAATTAATTATTCCAAGTAATA
Source organism: Rhea americana (assembly GCF_003343005.1). Classification (NCBI taxonomy): domain Eukaryota; kingdom Metazoa; phylum Chordata; class Aves; order Rheiformes; family Rheidae; genus Rhea; species Rhea americana. The sequence continues at coordinate 2,723,848 of NW_028185339.1, read as the reverse complement.
ATTCTAKGTTACAACCAGCTCATGGAACCATTTATGCTCAACAATGCCCTATTTCTCTCCTAAACTTTTATCGTTGAATTTCTGGAATCTGATAACTCTTTTAAAAATGTATTCCATTTAAAAGGCAAATTTTCCCTTCTAGTCTTAGTAGAGTCTCTCTCCTGCATCACTGGATTTAAGTCTTTCTGCAATAACATTTACCCTGGATACAATCTTAAAGCCCTATTTTCCTGGGATCATGGAACCAAAGGAATAGACTCACTTTTCTGTGAACTTTGTCGTATGGGAAATGAATCTGGAAAACAAGAGGTAGCTATAATTACAGCATAACAWGGGAGGCCTTCTGGGAATAGCAAATAAGCCTTAGAAAGAAAGACAGGAGAGTGTAAGTCAACACAGAGAGTGAATAACATTATGTTAGGTGATGCCATGACAGATAATCCAACCAATATAGAATAGAATACTTGCAAAGAAATTGAGGAAAAGCAGATGCTGTTGGAGGTAAAGAGTAATAGGCTAACTTAGGAAAAGATGGAGAGAGAAACAACCCCAAATTGATTAAAAAATGTATTTGATGTTTTCAGGCCTTTGCAAAACTGAACAGAGAAAAAGAAAAAAAAAATCTCTCAAGTTAAATTTTAGTTCTTCTAAATTTTACTCCCCACTTTGCAGTTGAATTTAAGCATGAATAAGTATTTTCATAGGTGAAAGTATTCAAATCAGTAGGGTTTCAGAAATGGGGTCAGACTGGAATGAGGCTGGACTTGAAAGTAACCCAATGCAGTTTTGGCTGGCAAATCCTTAAATGGATTTACGTAATACTGTAGATAGCTCTATGATTATAGATCTATGAATTCTGCCAGTGTGTCATCTGGAGCTGATTAAGCCTAAAGTTGACTGTATTCACAATTTTTCATCTCAATGATTTTAGGAAAGCATTGCACATGCACAGCTAGAGACTGTTCAAAAATTCGGTTTCTAATTTCCCTTAATTCAAAAACTCCCCCCAAATTTAAGATGACAGAGTCATATAGGAAGGCTTATGCTTATGCCTCTAATGCTTATGCTTCTTTTTCTCTTAATATAATAAACTCAGGAGAAGCAGACAATTTTTAAATAGTTCTATAGTTCAAGATGGTACTTGACAGAGAACACAGTCAGCTTTTTTAAAAGCATCACATTTTAAATTAAAAGAAACCACTGTGTTGAGCTGCTTAAAAGAAGCCAGTGTACTATGTTATTGATTTACAATATACTTAGAACTTCTAAAATGTAGTTTTATTGCTTTTTATTTTATTTCTAGAAAGCAGTGTGAATGGAGATTTAAAACAAAAATGTAAAGGTGATGTTGGTTGTCTCAACGTACGATGCATTTGCCTCAGCCTCTTACTTTAGATGGATACACTTACAACACCACAAAAACGACCATAATTGTCACTGTAGACAGTTATTAGTGAGTGTTGAATGACACCTGTAAGGGACCAAGCAACTGTGATTGCCACTGGACTCAATTTATATATATTTTCAATGGGAGTGAAGGACATTTAGGTCCTTTTAAGAGACATTCAACTCCTTGAAGGCACAAACAGAAATGATCCCCTGCCTAGGAGTCACTGAAGAGTTGTCCAAATCAGCATCAGAAAGACTGAACTGTCTGCTGATGTTTCCTACTGATACTCTCTCCAGATCAATTTTGATTCATCCTACCAAGGAAGCACAGAGATTTGTCATTGTCTATGAACACACAGAACATCTTGGTCTCTAGAGCTGTCAACCTAACAACTTTCACAGCAGTAAAAAAAAAATCACTTAAAAAGTTATAGAGAGATTAAAACAAATTGCTTGCTAGCTGACAACTTGCATGCCTCTAGTTTCAATCTAGACAAAGCTTCAGAGGTGACTTGGATATTTTCAGGAATTTGTTTATAACAAATAAAGAACCACATGGAATTCTAATGGCATTGATATATACCACTATATCCACCACTATTAGTAATGTCTTTCTTTTTTCTTTTTTTTCTTTTTTGAGTGTTTCTGATGGGTTTGAAACAGCTATGAAGCAATCAGGATCCTCATTCCTATTCTCTGATAAAATGCAGCATATAATTTACAAGGCTGAAAAGAAAGCAGAGATATTAAATACAATAGAACCATCAGTATACTGCTAAACTTCTTTCTGATTCTCAGATTTCAGCATGATTATATTTTATTGTCTCATCTTGTTTGGCTACCATAGATGCACGATGACATTATGATAGGATGTAAAGATGTGTGGGAAGGAATTAAAAACACTTGCTCACTAGCTTGGTTGGCCATAGGCACAAAGAAATCAGGGAGAAAGGGAAGAAATCTATCATTGCTTGCTTAAAATATTCTTTGAAAGAAATGCTGATCCACACATTCATTTATATGAGGAAGGTGAATGATTTAATCAGGTAATGATGGATTCAGGTGACATTTAGTGTAAAGTTCACTGGAGAGCTGCCATCTTTGCACCAGAGCCAAGGTCCACAGATTACTGCACCAGGATGCTAGCCTCCACACTACCTTTCTATAAAAACTGTAATTCTAGCTACCAGTAAAGATGCTGAAAAGTCATAAAGTCTTACTTAATTTGCTTTCATTTCCTCCACAAAAATGATGTGCAGTGTTATTACAGGAGTCAGCTCTGAGACGTATAAATTAACCTTTGGAAGCAACTTTGGTCATGTGCAACTTCGAATCAAACTTTACATTGCCCATTTAAAATGTCACTTTATATGAATTTACATAGTTAGTTCTAAGTTTCCTGATTAAAACTTGCTGATTAAAAAAATGTATTTACTATAAAGTGTTTGTGGATTTACAGATCAAATTGGCTCAGCAAAGGGTAAACACTGTAAAGATGGTTGAAAAACCTGAATGCTAAAGGGATTAAGAACAACTCTGAATAATGAAAAAGATGAACAAAGCACTCTTAGACAGCAGCATTATCATCTAACTCATGGTTTGAGCAAGGTTTGAACACCTTAAGAACTACATGTTACAGCAGAACTGTAGAGATGAAGGCCCTTAGGTAATCACTGTAAGACAAGATGGCAAACTTGGTCTAGCTTGTAATAGAAGGGTGACCAAAAAAGCAAAAAGCGTTTCCAGAATGGAATGTTTCTTGTTTGCCTTAGGAGATCTGGACATGGACTGAACCCCTCAGGGTTAAAACACTTAAATGAGACAGTGAGGGTATAACTGTAGGGTTTCTCAGTACCTATGCTTTATCTAGCCTATATATAAATAGAAGGTTGTTGTCTTAATAATATTCATCTAACAGTTTTAATTAAAAAATAAACATACAAACAAACAAACAAAAATCCTAGAACTATATGGGCTATTATAACTGCAAAGCATTTTAGCATTTGTAGGATAAATTAAAATACTGTCCAAGGAAATATTAAATAAACTGTGATGCTCTTACACTAAACCTTACGAAGAAGGCAGTATGTCAGTACCTGGGGCTTTTCACCTTGCCTTTTCGTGCTAGTTTGAAGACTATAATCCTGAAGGGTTTGAAAGAAAGAGGAAGAAAGTTGTCTAGATATCAGCCATTATTTTTATGCGTTTATTTAGCCTTGAGATACGAAGGCTAAAATAAAACAAAGTAAAAACAAGTAGAATGTTCTTGAATCTGTAAGTCTCATCATCCTTCCTTGAAAGAAAGAGTACTGCTGCAATCCACTTGCAGAAATGTTTAAGTTAGAAGTAGAGAATAATTATATAYAGTTAACGCAAAATGTGTGCTTGCTAGCCTTTATAACTGAGCAAATAAAAATCCTGAGAAATTTATTTATATGAAATAAATATTCACTACAAAATATATAGTAAAAGTACAAGACCTCAGTGTTAAACACAAGTCTTTGTACCCAGCTGACAACAGAAAATCCTTATTTTCTCTCTTTCTTTTAATGAAAGCTTTGAGTTTTCAAGATAATACAGAGCACAGCAAAAACTGGAGAGAGACCCTAAAAATCAATGGACCTGTAACTATTTTTAGCTCTTTCTATTTTCTGCTGTCCCTGATGTTAAGCCAATTTTGGGGAGATTTGGCTGTGTGTGTGTTTCTGTGAGACATTTGCAATCAGCCATCATGTAAATTATCCCAGAAGCAAACTGAGAGCTGCAGCTGAGTGAGTACTAGGCTGAGCAGAGAGAACATCCAGTTCTCTCATTCCTTATATGTCACGAAAGAGGGAGAACGTCATTAGATTCTGCTATGACCTAAGAAGAAACTGATGCTGTATATTTGGTTGTGGTTTTTTTTAACCAGTTAATTTCTCCTTTCTAATGCTGTCTAATGTTACTGATATTTTTCTGAATTTATGCATTCTTTCTTGCCACAACTGTAAATATTTCTGTGCTATATTAAAAATATATATATTCAGAATAGATAAATTCCTCTTTCTTGAAATTCAGGAGAGGGTTCATTTAATCCCTTTACTTTTAAGAAGCAAATTACCAGGGATTGCAAGAGGGAAGAAGAAAAAGGAGTAATCTTTCAGAGAGAAATGGACATTTTTTAGGCTAAACTGCTATCATCTCTCTGAAAGGGAATTATAATTTCCATTACCCGAAAAACAGGTGTACACTCAACATCAGAGTGAAATTCACTTTGTTAAAAGGGGTTATTGAGGCACATCACTTCTGAAGGGGCTCATGATGCACTTCACCTATGTTTTACATAAGATGCCAGTGCACAGATTCTGTGCTGGCTCTCTGAACAGATGCACGTGGATTTCACTGATCRAGATCTGAAAAGGTTCCTTTGAAATGGAAAGAACGGAAAAAATCCCACTGACTTATTGGAAGGTGTATCAGGCCTGACAACAACACAAGACTTGCTTCATGATCTAACTTTATCAGTTCAGCCTTGCTCCCAATGAAGTCAGTGGCAGTTTTGATTGACTTCAGTGAGAACAGCATTTACGTTCTATAAGTCTGACCTAATTTAGTAGTTTATGAGTGACAAACAAGAAAGCTCTGAAAAGTTGAATATGTTCTTTTTCACTGAATCTGTAATTAATTACTCATCAGACCTTAATTATTAGCATTTGAAGAATACAATTCTTTTAACTGAGATCAGCAATTCTTGCATGCATAGTTAAAATATTTGGCTCTTGAAGTACTCTTATTTACTACTCCATATTTTTACATTTCTTGGTTTATTTGTGCTTTATTATTCAGCACTTATTCAGTAATCACCTTGTTTTAAAAACAAAGAGAGAAAGAATGTGATACAACAAGGAAGTGAGAAATGGGATAGGGAAGAATGACCTCTACAAACATTAGGGCTAAATCCTATTGTTCATAGCAAGTAAAACTCAGGAGAATTGTTCTTCATGCAAGTTCAAAGCAGAATCTGCCAATTCAAAATGTAGAAGTACTTTTTTCTTATATACTTCTTGTCACATACAATAACGTATGGTTTGACACAGCAAATAGCTTCTATTATTTTGGGTGGCATTTGAAAACTCTTAAATCTGTGTCAATCTAGTCAGCGCCGTTACTGAAGAACTGCCATGACATCATGATGGTAACACATGCCCTACTCTTAGTTTCTTCATTATTGCTTTTCTGTTCAACGCTTAGTTTTACCTCATTGCTTTTTTTCCCCTTTCTTTCTTTCTTTTTTTTTCTTCTTTTTTTTTTTGGCTTTACAGCACAGTCACCTGCTGATGCAGCTAGTGTTCTAACCCTACCGAGAGGAGCTTCTGCACAGCTGCCAGTTCTAACTTGAGCTGTGTGGCCAAGTCCAGGTTGCTAATCTGGAGAATGACGTCTTTGTCTTGTGCTTCCATGCCCAGAAACTTGCAGTCTGTGGTGTGGTGTAAAATTGCAGGCTATTATTGCCAGAAGTCAAAACTTTATTCAGTTGAAGTTTTTGTGGTATTTTTTTCATGCTGAAAATAAAACTAAAATAGTTGTGCATCAGTTCAGTTCTGTGGGATACCTACTGCATAGTAATTAAATAGGATTTATAAAAACAAAACCACGCTAGTTGAAGTTGGGCAACAACAAAATATTTACTGCTTTACTGGAAGCACTTTTTGAGTTTTTACRAAAATGTTCTTGCAAGTCAAAATCAAATTACCTACCTCAAAGAATCTCAATTTTTACATAACGGAGGCTTGAAATGAGTGTACTTTTTTTGCAYGTGCAGCCATTTTACAAGAGCCCAGTCAGCTGGGAATCTTCACAGGGATGTTTATTTACAGGTTGCAAACTTTCTCACACTGAATTTCATTGCAACTACTGAAGTCTATTGTTTCTTTTTAGACGTTATATCATCATAAAATGAGTATTTCATAYTGGTGGAGGTCCCAAATCAAGGAACTTTTAGGTATCCATTTAATCATGTTCAATAGACCCCAAAAGAGATAGTTTCTCAATTCAATACCTTATTTACTACATTTTGGATGCCACTACAATTATATAGGTATCTCCCTTGGAGTTGTGAAACCACAGTAACATTAATTCTTAATAATCATCTGACATCTACAGAGCTAACCGTAGTGTTCTGCCATTCTAGACCAACACGCCTCATCCAAGAAAAACTTACACCTGATTGTACAGAGGAAGTTTTTAATTGATTTCAATGGGAGTTTTCTGTGAACTGTACCTACATTATTCTGCCTTAATATCATAGTTCTTTGCTCTAGAAGGAACTGGGAAGTTTAGCATAAGTGTAAATAACTCAGCTTTTCAGGTAAAGGAGATGAGGAAATAGCACTATTGCTCTGAAGTCCACTAGCAACTTGCAGACAAGCCACCAGTAAGCATTCCCCAGAAGGTTTTGTATTTTTACAACACTCAGGTACGAAAAATCAAATGGATGGAGAGAAGAATAAAAACAACCTTCAGCAACGGCTAAATAAAAATAACATTCATTATTTTCCTTATTAATTTTACATTAAATATGGAAATACTATATTTAAGAAATCATAGACGCATTTTTCAAATATGGGGTTACGTGAAGTTATGAACTGAAACTAACCTTAAACTCCTTAGTATAAGTGACTTTAAAAAAGAAACCCATACCTCCACATCACATTGCCTGAGAATTCCAGGTGCTCAATGTCTGCGAAAATCAAGCAGGTTTTATTGAGGAGCTTAAATTTGGACTTAGCAGCCTAAGTTTAGACTCTGAAGTTTGAATTTAATTTATTGTGACATTATATTCCTGTACAGGCCAAGCTTGGCCTCATGTTCTTTAAATAAAGCACCTTCAATTTTATTTGACAGGATGGTATCTAAATGGAAGGAGAAGGTTATTTTGTCTCCAGTGGTTCTGTAGCGAGAACAAGTGGTCATGCAAATTATGCCATTCATACTAATTTATGCCAAAAAAAGTGGAGTATTTGCAACAGATATCAAGAGCAGATTAGTATTTTAAAGTACTGGGCAGAGATCAAAACCTGCTTGCTTGCTTGCTTTCGGATATGATCTGACAGGTATTTGGTGAATCTGGTTAAGGCCATGGTGTGATCCAGGGGTGAAAGGCCATTTACTAAGCCACTCGTGCACAAAACACTTCAGCATTATGTTTTGTTCCATTTTTAAATGGATTAGAGTTTTAACAAAAATAAGCTGGCTTTCTCGTAACAGTTTAAGTATAGCAGTGGTGTAGCTAGGAGCAAAACAAAAGCATGATCCCTGTGTGCCACAGGGTGCGTTCAACTAGTATCCATGACAGCTTTCAGAAAATAATCAGTTCTCTTAGCAGYAATCATTTATAAAAATCCATGGGGAACTCATGCAGAAAATAAATCTGAATGTGTGCTGGATGGCCCAGTGTTTTCCCTATMTTTAATATTCAAAATAGATGCGACAGTGGGCCTAACATGATAGACAACACTCTCAGAGAAGCCCAGTATGGTTTCATGAGTAATGTCTGYAGGACTGGACACTATAAAGAAAGGAAAGGTACAGTTTGAAGTTGTAACAGGATACAATACCAAGAACTGTATTATTTCACTTTGAACAAAAGAAAGAAACAAAGTCCAGTGAATAACCAACCTTGAATCGTCCTCTTGAAGAAAGCCTTGCAGGCCTCGCAGGAAGCCACTCCGTAGTGGTACCCTGATGCAATGTCACCACACACCAAACAGAGTCTTTTGGGCATCGAGTTCAGCATATATTCACACTTGGTCTGTGAATCTTCAGCAATGGTACTGGAGCAGTCATCATACCGTTTCCTGACTGGCCCATTTCCCCCGAGCCCTGTGGCCGAAGGGTAGAGGGGAGGCGAGTCCAGCCCGTTCTGATGTCCATTCATGGTGGAACTGTAGCTCCCGCTGGCGTCTGAGGAGCCACCGGGGCTGTGATGGTTGATGCTGTCCGTCAGAGAGGCAGGGCTCGACGGTTCCGTCTTGATGTACGACGAACAGCTAGAATCAATGTGTCGATCTTTGCTTGACATTCTGCAGAGAAGCCTGTAGTGGCGAGAGAGAGAAAGAGGGATCTCTGTATTAAAGACAGTGCTCTTTAAGGCTGCTCTGGAAGGGTTAGGGACCGCACATCATTCATTCATTAGTCAATACCTCTTGTTCTACATGAAGGTAATCAGCATAAGGGCATGACAGAGCTTTATCAAAGCTCCAGACAGGCAGTAAACAAAAACTTTAAAGAGACCAAATCCCTCTCTTCTCCCCTCCACCTGCCCTCTAGGCCGGCTGTCAATTTCAACTCAACTCTTCAATTCCGAATTTGCCATCTAGCGAGTCAAAACATTAAAAAAAAAAATTAGATGACTATTTAATTTCTTCCTTTTCCAACTAGGATTTYCTTTCCATAAATTCTATCACTACCAGAAATGAATAATTCCAAGTCTGAACACATAAGTGTTCTGCTCTGTAATTACTATTTGTCAGCACACCTCACTAAAACGTGTATCCATCATCTATTGATCAGATCCCAGAATCTGAGGAATCTGTCTCCCATGAACTTTTTTTTATTAATACTGCTTTATTATACACAGCTATTTAGTAATGGAGTAGCACATCCACTGAGAATTCTGACCAATAATTAAGGTTGGACTCCAGTTTCACAAAATCTAAGTGAAATGATTCATCAGCTCTGGCTGCAATTACTTTCTAGCCATTATCCTCAGACTAACCAGTAATAATTATGCCAGCACCCCATATATCTACAGCTCTTTAGGATCTGACGTACATGTTCCATTCTTCAGTTTTAAAAAATATATATTAGAGGAATTTTTAGATAGAAGTTCTGTCTTTCAGAAGGTGAGATTCTGCCTTATTTCTCATTTTCCATCTTTTTCAGAAATAAACATCTGAAACAACAACAAAACCATAAAACATTTCATCAGATAGTGCTTTCAACAGGAAAAATAAAATGACCTTCCTTGTCTATTCTATCCTCAATCTCTTTCTTATTTTTAAATGTATTTTGCAGAGACTAGAAGACAAAAATAATAATTAGAAAGCTCTGAATCAGACATTATCTTCCTCTTCTACTGTCATGATTATGAGACCACTGTAGCAAATGGCCTACCCAGCATTTTCCTGACAGTACTCTCAGGAGCTGCCAATGTACAGGTGACAGTTACGATCATTTCTCTAGGAAGATTTTCAACAGAAAYGTAACCACATCGCAACGGAACCTGCATGGAGCTATAGATTCATGTTTTTAAAGCAAACACAAGTCCAGATAATTTGACTGACTTCACRTAACTTTCTGAAGTCAGTTTTGAGATCTTGTATACGCTTCCTCATCTTTTTATGCGTTAACAAAACTCAATTTCAACTTCAGTCTCTGAAGCCAAATTCATCACTGCAAAATTTATGGAAATCCAGACACTTGGCTTCATTTCCAATGAAGGTAACTGAGATCAAAACTTGCCCTTCATTACAAAAGCCGAGGACAGGATTTACCCGCAGTTCAGTGTCCATGGATCTTGGTTCTGACCTCTCAATTGTTGTGCATTTTACTGTAAAATACTATTGAAAACAAATTACATGTGGCTTTGGAAAACAGCCAGACTGATATGCTGAAATGTTACCATGAAAACAAAAATTAGTGTTTATTTGGAGGAGTAGAGGGAGCAAGCTAACTGCTGTCAGCAAATAAACCAAGGAAATGGGAAGGTTAAAGCCTTGGAAGTATCTTATTACATCAGACCACCTGCCTGTACTGTCCTTTCCTCAAGAACTGGAGGGGGGAATATCCCCTTGCCAGCCTGCAGTAGCGTGTGCCTTCTCTTCTGCATCTGCTGCCTTGTAGCCGTCACTGTTAATGAGCGCTGTAATTAATAGATAGCTCTCTCTTGCCTCTCTAGTTGCACTCTGGGCTAAGCACTTTTCTCAAGTCAACGTTTGAAAGAAAGCGGGTCGGCACTGACTTACAGCAGCTCTGCGAATTCCTTTTAATTTAGAGCACTTACACCACCACTCCACTTATTACCTTATAATTACCGGACCGCTCTCACATACATTATGATCTTAGACTAGAGTTAGAAGTTATTAGGGTACTAAAACATGGTGTGTCTGTCTTTCTCTCATCTCTCTCCCCCCTTCTCTTTCTTGGATACTGAATTTTATACAGTTGTGCRTAAAAGTATTAATTTTCACACTCTATCAACTTACATTTTATATTATTTTTCTACACACTGACAATGAAGTCTTTCTATTGAATAAACAGAACCTGGTCTTCTTTTCACCCCTCTTCTGTCGAGACTCTGTAAGTAAAGTCTCAACATACAGCAATAGGCGTCCACTGTCTTCACTCTATCATAACCAGCTTGATGGCACATTTTTTCCTGTAAGACCCCCACTGCTGATTTTTTTTCCTAATCTGTGAAATAATGAGCTGTGCTGTCTCTCTTCCATTCCCAGAACAATCATCTGCAATTAATTAGTTGCCCAAATGCGTGTTGTTTCAGCCAGTGCAAAAGTGGATTTCTCCCACTCTGAGCTGTCAGAACTCAGTTCTACAAGCCTTAAGATCTGATTACCAGCGTTGTTTAGGTTAAAGCCAGTCTGATGATGCTTCTGAAGGAGCAGTTTCTAGTACTAACCAAGATTCATCTGCTTCTGGCCACAACTTAAACAGTATAAACTGGATTGGAGCMTGCTGGCAATGCACAATTTCAGTTAAAACATTAACCATTTCAAGGAAAAAACAAAAACAGCTCCTGACTGACTTTTGTCCGGAAAATAAAAGCTTACTCAATTGCCCAAAGGTGGTGAACCAGAGAAAGGGCTGTGTACTGGCTGTAGGTGGGCGGCAGAGACACTGCTTTCATTCCTTCCTTAGTGTCACATCTGAACGAAAGTAACTCCAGAGCCACCTTATAGTGATGGCAGGTTAGRCCACCATCAAATTATTACGCTGAACGTTTGGAATAATGCCTAGGCTACATCTCTGCAAAATCCCTCCCTCAGTTCCCTCCTAATTACTACTTAGCTCGTTACACTGAAGAATTCCTAGACACCACTGCATTATATTCTAAAACTACAGTTGGAGCTTAATTCTCTCTTCCTCTGTGTGTCTGAAATTCTACAGCTCTATTATTCAAGCCTGAAATATTCACAACTATCTATAAATTCAATTGTCAGCCAGTGGGTTTTATTCTAGACCTCACTTCAATCTAAAATTAGAGGCACTAAAATTCACATTAACTCTAAGAGGAATGTAGTGAATAAGACTTTATTTCAAAAGAACACCTTTTTGTCAGAAAGAGCTATTTTCAAGATGATGGCTTTATCTGCATTCAAAGAGAATAAGCCCAATTCCACATTGTGCTGTTAATGCAAAATTTTTAGGTCACATTGGATTAATAAAAATCTAAATTTAGTTAAGGTTTATGAATAGAAATAACATGTGTCATATAAAAATGTACAGTATTTATTTTAAAGCCTTGGTGTTTTTTTTTTTTTTAACTATATTTTAAGTCAAATAAATGACAATTCCATTGGTGGTGGGCTGTTCTCAGGTAAGTTTTCTAATAGCCAGAAGCTCTCAGGTATACTTTCATTTCAGGAACTACAGATAAAGTAACTAATTAGTTCTAAAAGCATTTCTATGCCCATGCACAAGAAGGACTGCACATGGTGCTGCAGATTTTTAATAATATGCAGCACATACCACAACTCCTCACATTTGTACTAAACTTACTTCATGACTTCTTCATCTGAGTAAGACTTGAAACCAGTCACTCCTGGCACAAATGTTCAGTGATACAACACTTCAAAATGCAACTCCCGCTTTAAAAACGGTCTTAAAAACAATAGTGAATAAATTGTATGCTATGTGCTTATGAAAGGTTGAATATATTATGAATTTATTAATGCAATCACATTCATCTTTCCATCTACCTGCCACATTACTAATGATATTGATGGTGCTGACACTGGCTAAATCAGTGTCAATAATACAAGCTGAGTTCAAAAATTAACTGCATCTGATTACTGTTTGTAAGGCCTTAGAAAAGTAAGCCTTCCCATCCAAGCTGCTGGGAGCTTTTTATATTTTGTCCTTGTATACAATTGGTTCAGAATGTTATTTTTTCATTACCTCCCTTATTACTGATACCTAAAGAAAAACAAAAAAACATGCAAATACTTCATAATCCTTCAACACATTTCATGGTTGCTTCGCAAGTAGGCAAAGTTCTGCTCACAGGATCATTCACTGCTTCAGTGAAGCTGCACTAGTGGTTTCAGTGAGAGTAGCAATTAAAGTGAGCACCTTTATTGCAGACCAACATAAAAGTCCACTTTTACCATGTCTGCACATGAAGTTTTCAGCTCCTTTTTCTGCTTGAACAAAACAATTACTCTACTGCCATAAATGCCAGAAGAGCTTGCTTTCTGTTGACATTTTTAATGGCAGCTACTACTTGGCAGCATCAGCAAGGCAGGTATTATTATACCTACGTAAAAACTTTGTATGTTAACAGCGCCATTCATCTGATTTTTCTCCAATATGTTCCTCTAATTCACAGGGATGTGGACCAAAAACCTCCTGTTATTTTCATTTTAGCTATGAAAACCAATGTGCAAAACAAAGTCTTGGACTACATATTTAGGAAGTCTGTGGCAGAGCCAGGAATGAAACAGAGTTCCTTCCTTTGACCACAAAAGCCTTATTTCCTCTCAAATACTGTCTTTACTTTCAGTATCGTTTCACAGGTCTGCACCAAAATCAATAGACAGAAAACTGTGAAGCATTTTCCAGTGATTTCCCATACTTTGTTTCTCTCAGTAAAAGAGGAAAACGTAGTTGTGTGAAAAGACATGAAAATGTTGTTTCTTGCACTGACACCCAAGACACCTCAAGACTCTCACCAGGTCCTGTTACAGAGCTGAGTTACAATTTCAGCTGAGCTACTTTACATAGAGCATTTTTTTTCTGCTTCAGCTAATTGCACTCCAGTAAAGTGGCAAAATGTGAATCACTTAGTAGGAAAATGGGCACCAGCTGCTATTGTCAGAGAATGGAGATGCTGAAGAAAAGGAAAGCGACTGAATGAAGTGTCATGTCAGAAATCAACGGTGCAACGTGTGATTTGAGAAAACATGACTACTTTACAGAGACAGGGTGTCATTATGGCATCACAGTAATACGATGCTTTGACAACTGCTGGGTCTAACATATCATCATTGCATTAAGGTGCACTGGCTTAGTTGGGGGAAGGAACAGAAAGGATTTCTTCTTTTAATAAGAAATATTTTAAGGTCTGCTTGGTTAACCTAGTGGATGAGATCATTAATTGCAAAGTAAGTATCGCTAATCCTGTCCCATACATGCACATACAAAACTGTTATTATGAATTAGGTCTGTATTAATAAACACTCATGTACAACCATGTAATAAAGAGTGCTTTGTGCGAAGCAGAATAGCTATGGYTTTTTCTATTCAGTTGTTTTATTTCTGACAAATGTTGAGTGTTTCATTATTTTTTGTAATATTTTATTTTTTCTTGAGACCTTCACCACTTCACCTTGGTCAGGCAAAGGATGCAAGCCAATAGCGAGCAGCTTCTTCCAGAGCAGCTGTCATAGCCACTAGCAGTAGGAACAGAAGAAGCAATGCTTCAAGCCATCATGTTGCTACCAGCAATGGCCTGAGTTAACTGATGATTGACAACAGAAGATCAAGCTTCCCCAACAGTTATTATTGGTCTATATACAATTTACTAAGCTGTCCTAAAGCACACAAGTCAGCGGAAGACTAAACTACTTTATTCCTTTTTAGTTTAACAAACCAAAATAAGCCATTAGCCGTGCCCCTTCAAATTTGCACCTATGAGAGGCTGTAATTAGTCCGGTTACAATGTTGCTTTCAAAAAGCAAAGTCTTCAAGAGACTGTCTTGTAACATCTGCATGCCCTCCAAAATGAGAGGAAATTATTTTAAGCTTTCCCCGCTGCATACATATATTCATTATTGCTTCCCTTTTTTGCTCCAAGTTGATTCCCCRTGCTTCCTGGTTGATAAACTTTGTTAACAAGAAGGAAATGATCCTGAGATACCCCAATGTGTTGCAAATTATGACTGTTGACAGCTTCTACATTTAAGGATTATATCTGACGCAACAAAGCATACTAGTGTAATTTATCTTTAGCTCATTTCCTTGGACCTATTTCAACTGAGGTTGAACATCTCTTGTTTATAGCTCTAAATACTGTAAGTGAGCAACTGGCAAATCAATAAAACTGTTAAATGCATAATAATACTGCATAATTACTTACATGGTGTTTTGCATAATTAACTGTCTGAGGTGTTCCTTGATATAATGGATACTCACATAGTATGGAATAACCTATAAGCCTATAAAACACACACTATTTATACAAACAGAAATTATGTTTAAAACTTCCATTCTAATAATCCAAACCAGGCTTTGGCACTATATGACAGAACACCTTCCTTTCTTGTCAAGTCCAAATCAATTCTTATGGCATTACTCTATAACTAACGTGATATTTCACTGATGATAACTATTATCCTGATTATTTGGAAGTAATGTAGCAATAACAAAAATATACTTAAATAAACTACTGCTATTTAATCAATATTATTGAGACAAACTAAGTATTTTAATAAGTCTGTACAGATGCACTAATGCAGGTTTAATTAAATGTATCAGACATGCACAAGGTCTGCAGCATATATATCCTATGGTTTGACAAACCATAATATAACTTTCAGAATCACATCTCAGTTTAACATTTGAAGCACTCACAGCCAAAAATTTACATCTTTTGTTACTAGAAAATGATTGTTCTTTACATCAGGTACTCTTTGGGGAGCAAAAAGGTCTACAGGGAAGAATATTGAAGGCTTTGCACCTCTGAACCAAACCACTAGACCCTTGAAAGTATGCCAGCCCTTAGTAATGCTATTGTCCAGTATATTAAATACACGCCACTATAACAAACTGTTTAAAAAAAAAAACAAATCTCCAACTGAAAGGCAATAAATAAAGCTGATACAAAAAACACTACAAAACTGACCTTTACCAGTGCATACGTGTATGCAACAACTATCCTATCAGCTGCGTTGTACATGGCTACTAACAGGCCATCACTGCAGAAACCTTCCTGCCAAAAAGACGCCACCTTGTACAGATTTTTATGCCTTTCAAATAGAAATATAGGTCAATACTTTTTGTATGCTCTGACAATTTAGTTTTCAAATACTCCAAAGAAAGGCAAATATTGAAGAGAACAGAACACAAGAAGTGGGTAACAGTTTAAATGAGAATCATTCTGGAATGCTTGAAAATCATATATAAAAGAAATACATGACTGTATTTTGGCATATAACATATTATGGTTCTGATATAACTTAAACCTCAGTAAGTAGTTCAAATTCTTACTTGACTTTTAGTTTTTTTTTTCTTTTTTACTGTGTTGCACACTTACTTATACACAGTAAGAATATCATTGTCTGAACTTGCAACTGGTATTGTTAAAATATAGGGCTTTTGACTTCATTCTTGTTTACTGGCTTGAAGCCCAATGTTTCATATTTTTATTGAAACACTACTTAAAAGCCTCAAAAGAGTTYGCTCTTCAGCATTTGGAGAGTTGTACAAACTTACATCAAGAGATTAGCCACGTCCAAACAGTTTTAATGGAAAGACTRAAATGTGAATATTAGAATAAGGGCCAAGTCTCCTCACATGAAAACTGCTATATTGATCAGGAAAAGAAAGATTTTATTACRCTTTATTTTCAAATTGCAGTCTAACAATGCTGGAAGACAGCAAAACATCTGGTTAAGAAGCCAGGYGTTTTTTCTGTGATGAAACATCATTTTAGTTGAGGTTACACTCTACTAGTATCAGGTGGAGTCCACCTGATGTCTCTAGCCCCCAGAGGATATGCTAAAGTGTCAGTCTTCTGTTTATTAATTGTGGGGATTCTTTTTTATTAAGAGACATCAACTGAAATAGCAAAAAAAAATCAAAAGCTCTATTTAGCTACTTCAAGGGAGAAATACACAAAACTTCAAAAATAACTAAAGATTTATTCAACAACATAACAGACTTTCTAAAGAGGGATTATTTTGAAATGATCACATCAATAGCAGTTACTTGGACCAGTCAGAAAGTCAGTACTACAGATCATAGAGACATAGCTGTTGTTCTTCGCTTTTCAAAAGGAAAAAAGAAGAAATTGCCTTCAGTCCCAAGACAGATTCAAAGTTTGTATCATCAGAGCTTCTACAATTTGTATCAGCGATTTTCTTCCATCTCTGAGAGGCAGAGTGTAGGTGTGTGCACACTGTGTACCTGTACCTGCCTCATTACCCAGTTCCCTCCGTGACTTTCTATAGATTTACGATAGAAGAAACATAATTTGTTAGCCGGTTAAATTGGAGGAACAATTAGAAGGAACATACCAGAAATAGTATGAGAGAGTGAGCGTCTTAAAGACTCAGGACTAAGAGTGACAAAGCAAGCGATCTTTCTCTCACCCGTCACTCAGCTAGTTCCCAAGTGTGTCCCTCTCTCCTCCCAGCAACACACCACCAGCTTTAAAACCCTCCCGCCCACACAAGCAACTAAAAAACTACTTGGTGAGTTGGAAAATGACGTTTTCCTGCAATCAGCGTTTAAGTGAATGTTTGTCCCAGTGTGTTACACCATGCTGTCAGCTAGCAGCAGGGAGTCGTGGAGTTGTTACTACATTTGATTTGACTGCCAGTAGGAAGCTTTATTTCTACCAACTGTTAGTTGCCAGTTCTCAGGATCTTCTCTTACTTTGAGAGTTTTGGGTCTTTTTTAATATAGTCTATTATTTTGCTCTTTCACTCTGAAGACCCTTAGCATAGGGGAGAAGAATCTCCACATCACTCTGCGTCACAGCAGCCAGTCCACTTAGGCTGGCCACCTTATCTGCAAAAATATAATTACACTAAGGCATCTTTAGCTTGATCCTGACACACACCACATTAGAAAAGAGATTTTTACATCTGGACATAGGAATGAGAGATGTAAAAGATGGGTGTTACATAAGCAAGCTGAAGCAGTGGAATTTTAGTCTGATCTTTTCTGGAAAACAGGAGATTAGAGGCTACAGATATTGGTATGGGATGATAACCTCGGGGGGCTTTTCTTGCAAGGAGAGAAAAAAAAAAGCATTTCTTATCCAGACCTTTACACACTTCTCAGATACAGTTTTTGGCAGGGTTTTTTTGGTTATTATTCATGTACATTCTGAAAGGTTTCTCCTCTCTCAAACGAGGTTTTATAACTTTAACAGTTGTTTGTAATGCTTCCTCTTCCTACACAATGATGATTTTGATAATTAGGATCTAATTATAATGGATCTGACAACAACTTCCAACAACGAAAAGCATCTTTAGGAAAATGAAAGCATATGCGTGAATGGTGTAGGAAGGGGGGGGGGATGGGAGAAAAACATTCCTGTGAGACAAGCTGAGAACTCAGGCTGAATGGAAAAGTAATTAACACTAAAGAGCTAAAACTGTAATTAAAGAAAATTTCATTAAAGGGAGGCAGGTGATTCCACTTTCCTAAATATGACAAGGTGCTGTATAAAAATAAAATAGCAGCCCGTTTCAGTGAGTGGAGCAGGAAAGCCATGTCTTTAACCAGATCAAATTCTCGAAATTGGCTGTCAAGACGGGATTGTTGTGATTTATACCCGTCTATCAAGTGCATGAAAGAGAGAGACAGGAGAGGAAAAGAGGCAAGCTGCTGTCGCTTCCATTCGCAAAGCACCTTTAATTTCCACAGCACCATCTGTTACCAAATCTAATTCACATTCCCTCCTAATCTGGTTTAGTTCCGTAATACTAATTCTTCCACTGCTCTTATGAACATGGCTCTCAATAAAAAGCTTTGGTTCTGGGTTGGTACAAAATTGAATATTATATAGTTAAGGTTCTGGTGACTTAAGTGAAGCATGCTGTCCATTAAAATGCACTTCTGGTAAAGGGATTTGTTTCCAGTCAGTGCAGAGATATGGAACTGCTCACAACTGAGAAAATCATGGAGGGATGATAGGGGAAGGGAGGGGAGAAGAAGAAGAGAAGGGGAAAAGAGGAAAAAAAACAACCAATGCTAGGAAAGTAGGCTGGGGACATGAAAGCAGAGGTTGTCATAAAATACAATTGTTGTCAAGTTCAGTCACTTCCAGTACTGGCTATAAAATCACTTTGTCACGGTCTCATATTGAAAGCTTGAAACTGTATTTTTTTTGTTAAAGAAACTGAAAGGAGAGAAACGTAGGATTCTACATAGCAGAAAGTATTTCTTTCAAATTATGAGATGCAAATGCACATAAGAAACCAAAAAGGTAGGAACAAAAATTCAACAAGGTTTAAAAAACAGTCTCCCAAATTGCCTTCATTTCAGCAAATGCCATGGTATTACTCTCAGCTGTGGGGTGAAGAAAAATACCCCAATTCCTTTGCTTGGTAAGAAAGCAAAAGACTAGGCCTTTCCTGCAATTAAGTATGCTCAGAAAAGCAGTCTGATCTACGAGGTCTAGAGTTGATTCAGCTTTCTTCTTGGTCAATGTACAGAGTTCCCCAACTGGGCTCTGTTGGAATCAATAGAAGGGAAAAAAAAAAAAAAAA
>NW_028185339.1:2693080-2704277 GCF_003343005.1 Rhea americana | reverse complement strand
AAAAAAAAAAAAAAAGAAAAAGCAGCCTATGGCAAGAACAGCTTTAGCCAGCACAGAGAGTAATGTGTGAGCAATGTGTAGGTGTGAATTGCCCAAGGTTTTTATGCTTTTTTTTTTTTTTAAGATTTGAAATAGGCAGGCAATACCAGGAAAAAATATTGTGATAAAATAATAATATTATACAATACACAAAAGGAAGTACTAGTGTCCATTATATGAAGGAGTAATGTGTAAAAAGAATCCTGACAGAATAAAAGATTAGAAATGTGTAACTGCTATGAAATAGCCTTGAAAGGAGATGTGAATTCTGAAGTCTGCTCCTCAAATATTACTATTTGATTCAAAATTGCTTAAGTCATCCAAATAATTTTATAAACAGTGCAGGGTTTGTTATTGTAATGGAAGGAGTAGGCAATAAACAGAATCAAATCTGTTCCAAGTATAGCAAAATATTTTGCCATTTGTTATGGGTCAAAAATTTGGATACCAGAGGAGTAAACTCAGGGACTCTGAAGCTATGAAAATTTACACTAGCTAATGGTGTTACTCCTCAACCCAGCAACGGAATTCAGAGTATCTAAGGTCCTGATACTCTTGATGTGTAACATGCAGGTAGGTTATCATAATTCACTGCACCCAAGAAAAACCATAGTGATATCAAAGGACTCGGTGGGCACAGTAGGCTACCTTTTTTATGCTCAAGATTTTACACCATACAACTCCCTATGGTAAATGCGCAACTATACTATGCTATAAAGACCCTTAACATCTGCAAATGAAAATTGTAAGGAAAGTGAACCTCTTTCTTTGAATTTATTCTCTTTGCTTGCTTATTTATCTTGATTCTGGAAATACTGGAAATTAAAAATATTTTTTTAAAAAAAATGTTGGATACGTTACTGATGACCAAAGTCATTATGCATTGAAATAAATCAGAGAATTTAGAGAAGAAAAATATATCCAGCTTAAGTCTTTTCTAGTCTGTCTTGGATTTTAATGTGTGATTACAGAGCTTTAAAAAAAATAAACCTTTGGCTTTTCACAGTTCCTTGTTCTTCACATATTACTATGTGTAATTCAAACTTATTTATGCCACTGGGTTTACATGTCAGAGATTTGCCTCTGGATATAAGCAGCAAAGGTCAGGAAAGAACTAGCATTAATGCCTTTCACTTTTAAAATGTTTGCTCGACTCCAGTAAGTTTGCAGGGTGAGCTTTTCACCAAGTCCTAGAATGGTCTTTATTCTTTTTATCTTGTGCCTTTCTATTTTCGGTGAGAGTCACAGGGAGAAAAGAAGAAAATTCAGCATGTTAAAGAAAAACCATCTAAAATAATGAATATGTACCAGCTTGTGTGTTACACTCAGAACAAGCATGTTGCTACTTGTAATTGTGAAGCAATCATATCAATATAGTGCAATTATTATGTGCTGAACCCTGTGGTTGTCACTCAGGTAAGAATTCCTTGAGGGATTTGTCCAAGAAAAGCTTTACAAGAACAGGATTAATTACTTCATATTGTGTACTGTAAATTTCAGTTATGTTTTGCTAAAAGAGTTGCTTTAATTACTTTAATAATATAAGGTCTAGATGAGAAATTTATTCCTTGTAGATCTGAARCTTTTGCTTAACTTTATTGTATTTGGGTAAGCAACAAAAGAAAAATGGCCTGAAGTAAACACTGTATTCAACTATTAAACTGGATCAACAAACACATTTGATCCTGAAAAGTTAYGTGCCTCCCTAGTTTCAGTACAAGTTCAGGCTGCTCCACAAATGAAGTGATCTGCTGGTCACTTATGAGAATACATTAAATGATAATTTTACCAGATTAGACTTTACATTTTATATTATGATATGATGGAGTTCTGGAATAGAAAATAGTCTGTGTTTCACTAGGAAGCTGCCTAGAATATACACCAAATCTGCACCACTCTTGAACCGGTTCTTTGCAAAATAGGCAGCTGAAAACAGCTGTGTCTTACATTAGCATGTCTTCATAAAATGAATTTCCAGGAGTTCTAAAAAAATAAAAGTTATGAGCTATGAAGATATAGCCAATACAAATTTATAACTTTAACTGTCCGAAGTTGGAACCTTAGTAAGTTGAGGGAGTTTGCAGAGATCAGCATGAACTCCTAAAGAAGAGCACTCTCATCTACCCCTCTGTCAAATACGCTGTCAAATCTAAAATGGGACATCAGCTGAAACATCTGTCACAGGGCAACAAATAATGATAGTCAAATGATGATGGGCGATTGGTTTACTGTACATTATACAGGGATTGTTATCCTACAGGTTTTAATAAATATGAGAGCTTAAGATTTATGTTATGGGTGATAAAGGCCAAGAATGCTGTAAAAGTGAAAAAATATGGCAACAGTATGCAGTACATCACCAGTAGGATAATTATTTATATAAATAATTCTTAGACCTCCAACACATAGGCATGAAATTCACATATTCAAAGGAGGCATAATAATAACCTGCCAGCTTGTGGTGATAGATATGCTTTTAATCCAAATGACCACAATCTCCAGTCTACCTGTCATAAAGGGACACAAAAATTGGAATTTTCCTTTCATAATTCCTGAAGTTGAAAGGCAAAAATGTGGAAGCATGATAAATAGCTCAGTCCTGTGGCCAGATGGACAGGCAATAGTAAAGTCAGTGTAAATAAAATGCATTGTTCTTTCGCTAATGCTATTTTCACTTGATATACATTGAAACGCAGAGACATATTTACCTTCGACTTTCCAAGTACACTCTTAGAAATCTAAATTATATTACATACAATAAGGGATTACTATAAAGACTACAAAGTGTATTATAGTATTCAGATGCCATTTGAAAGAATTCTTGGACAAACAAGCCCAGATGATCAGCTACGGGAGCATCTCATTTACTCGAGGTTCTTGCCTCTAAAGGTCTTCTATTCTTAAGTTCCGTGCTACCAGAAAGGAGTGCCTGATCCATACATTTTAATTTATAACAATTCACTCAATCAAGCAGCCCTGGCATRAATTTAATAAATACGTAATTCCTATCCAATATAGTAGAAAAGGAAGCTAACTACATAGCTTATTCCTGTTACTACCAGCCACCACGCATATACACACATACCAAACATTTACCACAAATCTTCCTCCGCTTGCATCCTTCCAGGGTTAAAAAYGGCAAAGAAATTTAACTAAGTTAATTTTAAATGCTAAAAATGCAGGCAGACTGCTCAGTTATTTCATTTTAAAAGATCTTCATTTTCCCATCTGTGTTATGGCAATTTTATTACACATTCGGCAAATTTACAGTAACAAGATGTTCCCCTGACAAATTAATCACTTTCCAAGCATTTTATCATATAAATAAAATATCACCTCAAGAGAGAAAATCAGCTCAATCAGTTGATTTAACCCATCTTTCGGGGAACTCGTCTGAAACAGATTGAGCGCATTTTTTCTGAAGAGGGACTGTGCGCACATCCTCCTGGACTCCCAGCTCATATGGYGAGGTTTTTCAAAAGAAAATATTTAGAGCTAGCTGATAGCATGCAAGATTTTTACCATACTGTAGGAACTACATTGCCACAATGACAGACCTCTGTCAGGAACAAAGATTTAGAGAGTACCTCATTTAGAAGCTGGTACTGACTGTGACTGAGGAGGAACTACATCTCCCCTTAGATCACTCTGATATCTTCATTTCTGTAACACTTCGCTGGTGGTTTGCTACAGTCATAATAATAAAATAGTTCTTTCTTTTTATGGTGCCAATACACTCTAGTGTTTTTGGAATCTCACAATAAAATAACAGCTAAAATTCCAACTAGTTTGTTCCTTGGTGGGGGTATTTTTTCCTTTAAATTTCCCCTGCACTTTTAAAGCATTTTTGAAAATAACTCTGGTAATTATATATACATAAAAAAAAAAAAAAAAAAAAAAAAAAAGGAGATGGTAACAATAAAGTTGAAATATATGAACAACAGAGAAGTGGCTTCAGCTCAAGTTTTAGCAAACTAATCCTTAAAACGATTCATTGCCTTTCTAGAGAGAATCTGTCACTGAAGCAATTTAACCTCTCTGCCATTTAACCTCTCTCCTTTTGCCCTGCTACCACCTGCCTTCTCCCTGTATTCAAGGACTGCTAACAATGAGTAAAAACAAGAACAAGAAGGCCTGGCTCTGTTTATACAACTAGAGCCTAAAGTTGTTTTAGTCAAATGAGACTACCTTTGATATGTTTTTTTCTGGAGTTAGTATTAGAATTTCCTTGCTCCTTTATTAATACAGGCATTTTGTATTTTTTCTGACCTCTAGAGCTATAGGAAAGCAAACCTCTTTTTTGCCAGAAGTACTGCCAGCAACACAGACACATAATTCTTGCAACATGACCATACTCTTCGATAAAATAATTATACTATTCTCAACAGTACAGCTGTGGGTGCTAAGCAAAAGAGAATCCAATTCACACATCTGGACAGTCTTTGCATCCCTTATGTTTTACTCCCTCAAGAGAATATTAACTTTACCTCCCAAATACTAACAAACGTAAAACGCATATAATTTACAATAGTGCTATTCCCTATCCCACAAGTAGGATAATAGTGTGTTTTATGGAATGCTATTATATAGCAACATAAATGCTAGTTTTTGCTACTTAGCCCGTATAGTTAATAAGGCTGTAAACAATCATATTAATACTGAGGTATCAGTATTAAAAGCTGCAAGCTCTATATTGCTCCAGTTTTATCAATAAAGAATTTCTGGATGAACAATGATGAATTTGCATACAACTACAACATTTCATATCCTATATGTAACTTTTACTTGCTAAACATGCCTTTTCTAATGATTTTTTTTAAAAAAGGATCTTAGATCATGTAACACAAAGCTTAATCTCAAACAAAGAATTCTGATCATATGTCAGAGCAATTCTGAATCTTCAAATGAATGCTGAAAATGTCAATTTAGAAAAGGAAAAAAAGCAACCAAACATGAGACAATTAATTACTATACTTTTTAATCTTACACTTTATCTGTTGGTAAAATTTTAGCATTTGTTGTGCAAGATATGAGAGAACCAAGCAACTGGAAAAGGTGCACTACTCACTGACCCTTTTCTCCAAACACTTAACTAGGAACTTGACCAGATAGGTCAAGTGACTTATGCATGGAGGTTTTGCAGGACTCGGTCCGAAAATTCAGTGTTTCATTTAAGGAACAGCTTAATTCTACAGCTATCACTAGGGGGGAAAAAAAAAAAAGACAGTCTGAAAGTAAAGTATGTGTCATGGGATGTTTTCTTCTTTCCTTGAAATGTAAAAAACAAATACGCTTTCCTATTCTAACTAATGTATATTTCTAAAAGACTTCAAGCAGCTGGACCCTTTAGTCAATGGAAGATGTTCTATTCTCAATCACAACATGTAGATCAACCACTTTGGATCTAAAGATAATTGAAGGCAGTGCTTTCTTTGAGCAGGAAAGTATAAAGTTCAAATACTGCAATGAGAAAAAAATACAAGGAAAAGGTATTACTTTCTTCTCACTTACATCTATAAAACCCAGCAAAATTCAGTGAGTTTGAGTAATGTCAGAAGACATTTGTAAATACAGCATCCAGATAGGTACTGAATAACTAGCTGCCAGTGAAGCCATTGTAGAAGCAGGTGAAGTTGATTCCACGCAGCAAACATTCAATTCCTTTCAAGTTTCAGCCTGCCTGATTGCTGGATCTGGCCAGTCATTTATTAAAACTTATGTGATATAATAATACAAAACCATTCACAAAAGAAGGGTTCTTGCTGAACTTATGTATGACAAGAAGTTCAAGGATACAAAGCAACCTCGGAGAATGGCAGAGCACCAGGAAAGGTCAGTATCATTATATACCTGATTATAGTGGGTCTCCTGTTCCTCATTTACTCCAAATTCTGACTAACATCCACGTACTCTGCCAATATCTAAATAAGGCAAGATGTCTTCATTAGGTGCACTTTTTACAGCCTGCTGGTGGGCTCGAACAATCCTGCACATGGCATTTAGATGCCATGGCCTGAATTTTTGACATGCGTGGAATTCCTTCAATCTGCCTTTAAGATTAAACTCCTCCTTTGAATACCATGTCCTCGCCATTCTGAAGTAACCACAAATCCTTGTATATACCATAAAATATTTTAATCAATTCTTTTTTTTCCCTACAATTGTTTTCTGATATACCACAGAACAGATACTGTACATCTACAATCTTCAGTTAACTATATCTCTGTGAATCACCTTTTTGATGGAAGATGTATATTCATACAGATTTGGATACTTTAATACCATCGTCAGAATCTCAACTTTTGCAAATAAAAACTCTTTGGTCTGAGGAAAATACAAGACAGAAAACCCCTTAATTTGAAAGACAACAAAGTGGATTAATGGTTAGTTACACGTGCCAGTAGGGTGATCCATTACCAYGGACGTTCCACCGCAAGTAGATGATGTTGCCTTAATAGTAGCTAGAGCCTTATTGGCTTAAAAAAAAAACGTAAAAAGGGTTTTGCATGTGAATTGAACTTAATAGGTTTGACATGGACTAACCTTAAAGAATCCAATCCACTCAAATCCCTTTGAAGGCTGCAGCTGAATTTCATGCAAATCTTAAAGAAGTAGCCAGGCTGTTAGGATTTCAAGATGCTGTGTCCCTTTCTTCTGCAGATCTAAAACCAGGCAAAACAATGATACAAAACCCTCCCACCATTTCAAGGATACATCTTAAGAAGCTCCTGCTTTTATTCTTTGGCCCTGTAAGGTTTGACATTAAAAAATAAAAAGCAAGAACAATCTGCAACCATAAAACCTATCCAAATATGAATCCTACATTTTTATTTTTTAAATACAGCACTGGCGTAAATTAATGTTTCCCCCATTACAACAAAAGAAAAAAAAATGTGATACACACTGTTATTAAAATGTTTAAGATAGAAGCATTCAGACCAAATTTCTATGCTTAAATATAACACCAATTCATCTTTTTTTTTTAATTTTCTTAAATAATTCAGTTTTAACAATATATAATAATCCACCATAGTTTAAGCCTTCTAGTGGTTATTTTGAAACTGAAACAAGCAGTTATTAAATAAATCTTTTCATTTTTCAAAGCCACTGTACTTTATGAATTTCTCATAACAGGGGATTTTCTCAGCCCCATTAAAAATATTTAATAGACTTAAGTGTTCTATGTATGTTTATACAGAAACAAAGGCAGATAGATTTTGTCTGTAAAATAATATATACACTTGTAGTTGGAAATTATTTGATTTTTGGATTTAATCTTCACCACAAACATGAGAGAAAAAGCAAACAGGAAAATTTTGTGAACTTCTTTTCCTCCTAGAATAAAATACAGATGATTACAAATAAAACTAACTATAACCAAATCAAAACCACACAGTGTGTATAACGCATGTATGTAAAGAAGTTATAAATTCTTGATTAACAAAGGGCACAGAAAGCCCTTAAAGGAAATATTTTATTTCTGCTAAATTAATACCTAAAAGCATTACATTTCATCAGTTTCACTTAGGTTTAAAGTCCCAAAAGATTCTCCTCCTGAAACTGGCTATATTTTATGTGCAAACCAGGCTGAGAGCTATCTAAATCTAGATAAAACTCATTGGCTTGTAATCTTCACAATGATCTATACATCTAAATCTATATGCAAATCAAATGCTCTCATGCATTAACACATTCCAAAGCATCCAGGAGTAAGAGTGCTCACTCACGCGCTCTCTCTCTCTTACTACTCCCCCCCTTCCTTTGCTCCTCTCCCCCTCTATTTACACTAGCTACCTAAATAATTCACACTGCCTTCTTTTCAGCCTGAATGTTCTTCTGTTGAAGCCTGCAATGAGCTATTGCAGTAACCAGATGGACACATGAATGCAGCAGGTGGGACAGATGGCAGCCCGCCCTGTCTGACGCTGACTGCCTCGGCTTGGACTGCCTTTTCCTTCCAGGTACATTATCATCAGTGTAGCAGAAAGCAGTATGCAGAGGGAAGAAACCTTTACATACAATACTATACGAATTAGTTAAATAAATGACCAGATGCTTATTTGCTTTTTGTAACAAAATGAGGTTTTCTYAGAGGGCTTAAAAGCATTTTCCATCTTTCCTTAAAGCAGAAAAGTCTCTGTTCTCCAGCAAGCCTGAGAGACGTACACATAAAATAAAATATGTCTGAAACCTTATTAAAAAACTCAAACTCATGACTTCAAGACAATTTTGATTCAGCTTTAGTTTCCAAATCTGTGTGCTGTTTTTGCCCTTACTGTTTTATAGAAAAAACATATATAGCTCCAGGTAGACGGTAATAGATTTTAGAGGAAATCTTATCAGTTATTACACATGCAGTGAAAAGCCTCAGTTCCATCTGAGCCTCCATGTAGTATGTTTCTTGACTAAATTTCTTTTGCTTCTAGTTTCAAGAGACATAAAAYTAATAATTTATTACAAAATATTTAATGCTTCTATGAGAGAAATGCGAACAAGWGCTGAAGCAATAAGTCTTTGTTTGACTGCAAATTACCATTTTAACATGTTGCTTTCCTCTTTGGAACAGCGGGCAAAACACTGGGAAGGTGACAAAAAACCCAAAAACACACAACTATAATATAAGTTTTGATCAGAAACATAAGAAACCAAGAAAAAAAAAATATCTGGTGACACATCTGGCAATCTGACTGGCATGAGTATCAGCTTACCACAGAAGTTATTATTTTCATAAGATTTATTTCTGTTTAAATAAGCAGCAGTGATACTAACTTTATATACTCTTCAAAGCAGCAAGCGACTGATACAGTGTATTGTTTCAAGGAAATTTTTTTAAAATCATATTGAAAGAAGGTATCAAAAGTGTGTAAGTGATCAGTTAGATGCTCTGGGTAATCCTTTACTATCCAGATTTGTCCTTCCAATCACTTTCCTGCCCCTCATGTTATGTCAACGGTAACAACCTGTGCTGTTCCCTTTTTTGTCTCCTCTTCCTTTCCATGGTGCTTTTTCACTCTACCTTATCTTCATCAAATACACCTTCTCCGAGCTAACATAAAGGGAATCATCCACCTCTCCTTCAAATACCTTCTCATGGTAGATTTCTGCTGATCTACAAGAAAACAATCCAGGCTTCATCATTAGGCTGAAGTTAATACTTTTTTTTTTTAATTGAATATATATGAACAGACGCAAAATTTACACAGATGTATATGCATACGTACACAGTACAGCTGCATTTGTCATATTAACAAACACAAAGGTATTTTGTCCCCTTCTCCAGCTTCTAGGAGTTGCTTGTATTTGCAGTCATCGAAGCTCTTGAATAGGAGCTACTTACATACTCATACACTTGTACGCTGCCCAGCATGACAGGCGGCCTCCAGATACTATCTTAACAGAAATACTAAGCAGTAACAGAGTAAATAATATGGAATTAAATTGCGATTTTGCTCTACTGAGTCTAAATACCGAATATTTTAATCAGAATAAGCAATTGCATGATGTTGAAGGGAAAAAAAAGTATAAATTGAGATACGCTATGTGTTAGATTCTGCTTCCTCTGACAGTACTGATATGATTGAAAAAAAGAACTGATTGTATATAGACTTGCACAGCTAAACAAGGACTGGTCCAAACTGGTAATTAAAGCCTGAAGCAAACACAAACCTCTCTTCAGAGATTTAAACACACTTGGTAAAGATTCTTTAAAACTAAACATAATTATATAGCAACTAGTTTCCGCTGGCACAGAGAGAAAAGAAATATTCTGAGAAAGTCTATTCCTGTGTATTTCTGACCTGGCAGAATTCAGGAATTACATTAAATCTCAAGAGACGGTCTGCATTCATGGGATTCCCTGCCTGATTTTGAGGCCAAAAAGGTTAAGCACTTTGGATAAACTTTGGATAAGCAGCACAACTTCTCTATGCTTATGTGTCCTAACTGAAAATCCTCCACTTTAAGATTTGCTATAACCACATCTCAGAAAAGAACTGAAAGAATTCAGGGATCATACATGCAAGCTGACAAAATTATGTAGTAGAGCTGGGTAACAGCAACTTCTAGAAATGGTGAACTACATATTACTGTCTTCAGAAAAGCATTTCAAGTTATAGTAAACCGTTTACAACATCACAGAGAGACAGTTAAACCAGTGCACTTTAGAATCAATATCCCAGTGGTATCACACAAGTCATGATTTCATTATTATGATAAAACTTGCTTTCTCAACACAAATATAGAAACAAAACTCTGAGCACAGAGGAACACCCRCTTTAAAAATAAAACTCTGAGCTAATGCCAGTTTATCGCAAATGAATGCATACACTGTTGTAGCCATATTTCTAGAATGAAACTGTTATTTTAAAAAGTGTATTACACTGGTAAACTTGTTTCCCTAGTGATAAAAAGTTGTGTTAATACAAAAAAGAATTTAAAATCTCCAAGCCGTCTGTTTTCAACAGCAAACAAAATATTCTCAGTATTGAAACTGTTCATTTAACCATATGTGGGAAAAGATAGTGGAAGAAAGAATTAAGTAATTCATATTGTTGTAAGGCTACAAGAATGATACTGGGTTCTTGCTGTGAACCAATTCGGTTCTCTGTGAATTCAAATTTAATCTTAAACTTTGAATGCAAACTTCCTACTTTGTGTAAGGCTTTGTGGATACCATGAATAAACAAAGCCTTCATCATCTGAAGCCTGAGATAGCAGTATTGCCTCAAAAAATCACAAGCTCATACCTCTATAAAGAGGTGCACATGGACATCTTGATAGCAAAAGGAGTTGAGCTGCACAGTTGTCCRTGAAGACAGCATTTGGACCCCCAAAAAGTAGCTACTGCACACACGTGTTCCAGTGAAAATATCTGCATGCCCAAATACATATGTTTAATCTGGCAATTTGCAGGGAGTTACTGCTGGCAGCAGAACATTCTGAATGTTGAGAAATTTCGCTCTCAGAAAATAATTGTCAATCCCAACCCTGTGACAGCTTCATAGGGAAGAAGATATAATTATACTTAAACTGGACTYCATACAAATACCACGGAGTTGATTTTCAAAAGGATCAAATTTTCATTACAGCTCTGCAAACAATAGATCTGATGAGTTTTCCTGAGGCTCAGGTTGTAGGACTTCTGAAAAAGCTAACCGCT
>NW_028185339.1:2691562-2692914 GCF_003343005.1 Rhea americana | reverse complement strand
ATGAAAAATGATGTCTCCTTAAACAGGTATTTATCTAAAACATGAAGATTGTTCAGGTCAGATAAAATACTGATAGCCATGGAAATGGGAGTAGCTCAAAAACAATCCTAATATATTAGAAAAGGTAAATTCTGTTTCCACTGCAAATGTATCCCCCTTATTTTTAATACAGGGCATAAGTGAGGGCAGAATTTGATGCTGACTGTAATGAATATAATAAATACACGGTTTTAAAAGCTCTCAAATATATAACTGCCAAGGAATGGTAGAGCTGCCTTTTTTTTTTTTTTTTAAAGGAACTGTGTACAGAAGAAATAAACAGACATTAAACCCTACATCGTAAAGGTATAATTTCAAAAAGACAATACAATCTACCTTCTCCCTATGTCAACGACTAAAAAAAAATTAAACATTAAATGYGGACATTCCATTCTCCCTTTCCACTGCTGCAAAAATTGAAGCATTAACTTTGAACACCTTGACATTTGCCACTATGCCCCTGGTTTAATACCAGCAGAGAGGTTTACTCTTAAAGGGGACAGAAAAAAAAAGTCTTTAAAAATCTCAGATATGTAATAATTCCTGTACTTATTCCTCTACAGAGAAATAAGCAGAGCCATTTACATAGTCCACTGAACACTGTATAGTAAACACTGCAAGAGTGCTTCTATCTTATTGCCCTTGCAAAATCAAGGCAGGGCTTCTGTTTTTAGTGTACACTCTGGTTCAGCGTTAATCCTGTTTTATGTTGTTCACACCTGGTGCTGACTAGCAGCCTGCTGATGGGTTGTGGTTTGCACTGCTCTGAGACAATCCTCACCAGCTTCAACAAAAACTACTCTACTAAACTGGAAACAAAACCTCAATTGCCATGCAAAAAACTTTAGAAGGGAAGAAGTGAAATGCATGCCTCACTTTCCTTACTTTACCGCTTCCAAATGTTAGGAATTTAACACGGGGTTTTAAGCGTACATGTTTATATTTAGTCCTCATGCCTTGCTTTTCCAGGAGTTCTTCTCCAGATAACAAATCTTGAAGGCAAATGTCAGGGACACAACCTTTATAAATATATGCTGTGTAACTCACTTTTTCCTTTGCATCCAAGAAAATAATAGGCTGTGGTCTAACAGAAGTACTGAGTGTTGTTAAAACATCCTTTTGCGAACTTTTAAAAAAATTGAGTTTTGCAGATTTTCTGAGAAATTTCTTCTAACATATTCAGAAAGATTTCAAATGTCACTGTTCTAGAAAACAACTTTTTTCTTTTTTAATCATAACATTGATCTGTACATTTAAAAATTTTTTTAAAAGGCCATTAAGTATGACTTTTGTACCATCAACCTTAATGGTAA
>NW_028185339.1:2688344-2691492 GCF_003343005.1 Rhea americana | reverse complement strand
AAAAAAAAAAAAAACACTATAACCATGGCTTCGTTAGTGCAGAAGCATAAGTGCTTTACCACAGACAAAAGGATGATCTGTAATTAGGGAAGAGGTCTGGAATTACACAGTGCTCATATCCAGAGAGAGTATGAAAATCAAGAAAAGGAAAACCTATTAGAATTGAAATCCTCTTTATTGATGTGTTGAGATCAGGGATAAAAATCACGTGCAACTTAACAGTGCCTACTTCTAAGTCTTCAAATCAGTAATTTACACCAGTTTTGTAGAAGAAAAAAATCACTAAATAGAAGGCAGGGCACCCTACTTTCACACCTATTTTATGGTACTCTGTATACAACTAGAATAATAAAAACAAACATTACTGTATCTGGAAAACAACCCCTCTAAGCCTCCCTTTTCTTCTTATGCCATCTTGGTATATTTCTGCATACAGAAAAGAAAGTACAAAAATGTTTTTTTGACCAAGAGCCAAGTTTCTACATTTCTTAAAATACTATATGAACCATTTCATAAATAAAATGCTGGTTGAAGGTAATTCTCTACCTATTAGAATTTATTTGGCATCTCATGGGGAGAGACATGCTGAATGGCCATGACCATCCTTTGTGACTTTTTAATTTTGCAATGTATTTCTGTCCGTACAGCAGGACAATATGCATCAATCAGACATACGTGTTCTATTCTACAGCTTTTCATCCAGAATTCATCACCAGAAATATACCAAGATCAAATAATCTTTAAACAAGTTCAGCATTTCAATCTCTTATGCAATTCAGATGTAAAGCCAAGAGAAAAAAGGAATCAGTCTTGCCCTTCCTTGCTATCTCAGACTGAAGGCTGTCTACCTCCTCCTTAGTCAATGCAAAACTAAGGATATTGGCATAATGCCAACACTGCTTTTAAGCTCAAACAGAAAACATGGTAGTAATCTTTGTATTTCCTGGTCACAGTCCTTTAGGCAACTGTGTGTTCTGGTGTAAATGTCATATCCTGGCAATGAATTCTTGAACGCAGGCTCCATTTCATCATTGATTTCTTCTAAAATACCACCAAATTGTTCCCTTTTTTAAAAAAAATAAAATAAAATCAATTATAGGGACTGATTCAGTATCTACTAAAATGACTGACATTCTTTCATTTTAGTTTTGAACCAGTAAAAGGGAAATATTTTTAAACACATACACAAGACTCTGGCAGCAGGCTGTCCTTTGTGCAAAACCCACAGCAGTTTTGTCAAACAGTTCAATCTGCAGTATTCCTATTCAATCATTACCTAATGCACAAGCATCAAACTTTGGGGAGGTGGGGGGAAGAAGGGGAAGGGGGCTCATTCCACCTAAGAAATTTAATATATGCTAGAAAGGGAAGATATAAAAAAGCTTTCTGAAATAAACTGCTTCAGAAGGTAGATTTTAATATTGTCAAGTGGCTTCTTTGCAAGGTTATAAAGTTCACTTAAATGATAGGATACTTTATTTCAGAAGCAGTAGCAACTTACGTATTGCCTAGAATTGGTAGTTGACATATGTACTGTTGATTCCAAAGCTAGGCTATCATCATCTGCGTAAAGGGAAAAAAATTGGCATTCTCTGCCAACCTCACTACCTGCTGCCTTCAAGCACTGTTTTCGAGTATGGTCTCTTCATAAAAGTTAAGACTACTTTATTTTGATTATATTGCTTTCCCCGGGCAGGAATTTTTATTTCAGTTTGAATCTTTAAACTATTACATTTTCAGTGATGCATTTTTATATTTACAGTTGACATCTTCATAGAAGAATGAAACCTTTGAGAAACAACTCTAAAGCATGAAGGTTGCCTGCAGTAAGTACTTAAATTATTTTACACCCAAATAGAACCAGTTGTTTTTAGCTAAAATTTAATAAACCTTAAATCAATGACCTTTCCTTTACCGAACGCCTGCACTTGTGAAAACTAACTTTCCCAAGAAACATATTTTGGTGAGTAAATGCCAAACAAAAGGCTATTTAAATCTGAACACTTTGTCAATTTACAGCTTGTGAACATTCAGTTCCTAAATTCCCAACTGCTGCTTAATGTATAGAACAGTGGTGCCTTGGTTAATCGCATACCATTGATTTCAGAGTGTCACAGTGATCTCATTGAGAGCAATCAATAATAATCCAAAATCAATCAAATCTGCTCTTGCACTATCATTCATCAAATCTGAATTATCCAAAATTAATTGTAGGCACGTGAAAGAAAAAGAGCCTGGAAATTAAAAAAAAAAAAAAAAGCTACAAAAATAAAAATCAGTAATCTTTGAAAAGATAATAGTGCATGCAACCATGCTTCACGCCTTCTGGGTAAAGGTAATGATGAATCATACCTGGCCCTTCTATATATATATAGAAGGCCCTTCTATATGTGTGTATATATATGTGTGTGTGTGTGTGTGTGTGTATTCAAACATGAAAATACACAGCAGTTGAAGGCAGAGGACATACTACTAAATGATGGAGCATTATTTTATGAACAGCCGTGTTGTGGGCTGAATTTCAAATGTGTTGTCAATACATTAAAAAATGCAGAAACATGCTACACTGAAGAATCGCAAATTTTAAGTTAGCCACTGCACTTAATAGAGCAAGAGAGGATAAAATTACTGAATTTCTGTACCAAAAGCATGAAATAGATGTAGCCACTTATCAAAAGAGCTGTTATTGTTGCCGAGGACTACCCTCTCAACATATTCACCTGTAATTTTGTCAAGGTAATAAATCCTTCCATTCATTACAGCACACTCAAAACCACCCTGCTATTTAATTTAAATGGAAAAAAGGCCCAAAGTGTCTAAAACATTTACTTTTGCTAATGTAAAAGTGCTGGCATTTTACTTCATTCCTGATAAGCCAGTGCCAGTGGATGTGATTATTCTTTTCTTATTCAAAGCATATCAGTAGTTTGAAAGCACTCTCAATCTTATCAGGTGTATGAACAGCACAGTTACTGAAAACAGTTTGTACTGCTCCTCTCTCTTTCTGCCAGGCTATCAGATAAACCCAACTAACTAACTGTATTTACCCACAATCAAACATAAGCTGTGTCTTCAATATATTGCAGCCTGTTTCTGGCATGCTACAGGTTTTCTGCTTGACATTAGCTGTTAACAGAAACTTGCTTGC
>NW_028185339.1:2679640-2688309 GCF_003343005.1 Rhea americana | reverse complement strand
AAAAAAAAAAAAAAAAAGGAGAGAGAGAAAAAAAACATTTTTTGGAAATGAGAATGATAACTTCCATCTCAACATTTTACAGGTACTTACATGATGTTATTCAGAAAAGAGTATGGAAGCAGTGGGATTCAAATATGTGCAAAAGATGTTCGATGTAGAACTTAAGAGCAAGGGAGTAATTTCTATTTGCTTTTTTGTTTATTCTATTCTCTTATCCTCTA
The DNA here is from genome assembly GCF_003343005.1 of Rhea americana. NCBI lineage: Eukaryota > Metazoa > Chordata > Aves > Rheiformes > Rheidae > Rhea > Rhea americana. The sequence goes on along the minus strand of NW_028185339.1, from coordinate 2,688,088 downwards.
GGAGCCGTCTCTAATTTGCAATGGCAGAAAAAAAAAGAAATAAAAAAAACAGTTACAATATGTCAGAAAAAATGTAAATGCCTTTACTGTTTTTGTCTGAAGCAAGACCGTGATTTCTCCTGATTCAACCTTTGTCTGGCTGTTGAAATAAAAATAGCAATATCCACCACAAAAACAAAAAGCAACATCCCCACCAAATCAGCCCCTCAGCAACCCTCCTTTTCAGTGTCGTTGGTACTGGATTTTTAGTACTAACTTATCAGGATTCCTTTCAGAAAGGACACTGCTTTGAAGATTTTGCTTATTGCAAAGCCACAGGAAATTTGCGCAGAAATCTCCCTTCATTCTTCTCAGAATGACGGGCACAACACAGCAGTTGAAGAGTTAAGCGTTACCCTGGAGCGGCACTCGGCACTTTCAGACAGCTAAATGAAAAGTTCTGGAATTCTGGGAGAAATACTGAGTTTCAGCTCTTGATGAATTACAGTATTCTTCAGAAACTGATGCTTCAGTCCCCGTGCTGCTTCCCACCACCCCTACACGTCGCCTTTTGCTGAATACCTCCTGAAGACCAGCGAAGGGCAGGCACGTGCCGCCACCTGAGCCCATCCTGTGCTTCTGTCTGGGCTCCAGGACCAGAATGAGCCATCCTCTAGATTTGTAGGAGAACAATGAGCTGAATTAAGCCAAGTGTGCAGTGCTGGGTAATTCGGCCGATGGTTGTTTCTCCATCTGTGACACCACAGCCTCATGATTGATGGGACAGGTGTCACTCATGCTAATGCAAGCCACCGACAGTGGCTGCTCCGCTCTTTAAATATCGCCCAGCACCAACCGGACCCAATCAGCTCCTGCTAGAGGAACGACAAGGTGCCCATGAGCCAGAGCCAGTTATGGGGGATTCTAATTTCACCCCTTTAATGCTCATGGGAACAGTTGGTTAAAGACGCGGCATTTCATGCCACTTCAAAACATCTAATTTGTCCCACTAGGTTAACGGCTGCGATGAGAACATTGCCAGGGAATTCTTTCACTGCTGGAAAACTGAATATAATTTAGTAGAGGAAATCTTGCATTCATGGACCATTAAACAACAATGGTGGAAAAAAAAACACTTTGCTGTAAGAATTTTACTTATTTTGCTAGGTTTTATCATTTTCTGAAGACTATTTTGATAGCACTTTATTTGCTTTCAGAAACACTCTAAGTTTGTTTGTTTTTAAAATTGCATGCACTTTTTTAGGTTTTACTTCACAAGCCGCTTTTTCTTCCTTACCTTTAAGGAAAAGGGTAAAATAATTTTGCTTAAAAAAAAGAAAAAAATCCATCAGTTTTCTCAAATTAATTCATCTGAAAATTACTTTAGCATTAACACATGTCAACTGGGCATATCATTTTCTATTTCAGAAAGAAAATATCAATTTAAACATAAAAGTACACTGGCATTCATTCTCAAAAGAGACAAATCCTGCTGCCAGCTTGGGAAAAGGAAAAAAAAAGGAAAGAAAGAAAAGAAAGCAAGCAAGCAATGTAGAATACCTAAAAAATTCTTTGATTGTTTCTCTCTATGGTATTTTCAATATATGAAGAATTATACAAACTGCCAGCTGACTAAATTAACTGGCTACATTATGCTGAGAACAGTATAATTTCACCGTTTTGTGAACTATTGTTCTTTATTAGATTTTCTCATATTTGCTTTAAAATTTTCAGATGTGAGATAAGAGAGTGTTTATTCCAAAAATATTTCTAGAATAAACCTAGAAATTGGGGAGGCAAGGCGGGGGGGGGAAGAGAGAAAAATATCATGGATAACGATGGATTGAATAAAACACGCCATCTCCTCTCTCCTACCCACACCTTTATATGGGAAGAAATTTCAGAAAGGCTCAGAAACAAGTTAATACTACATTTTAGATGGACTTTTCCATTACATTTACCAGTATCTTTACATCTGCATATTTCTAGGGGTATAAATTTGGTTTTAAACTGTTTAATGTATAGATGGCTTTGGGACAATAATTATATTCTTACTTTTTTTTTTTTTTTTTTTTTTTTTTTTTTGGGCTTTTCAGAGACCATTCAAAATAAGCATCAGCAACTCTACAACATCTTCTCATTCTAACTTGCCAAAGCCATCAATCTCTGATCACACCTATTAGAATCTCTCTGTAGCCAACACTATATTTTGCGACAGCGTGACCGGTTGTTTAAGGAAAGGGTGTGTGATTGAGCAAAGCTAAATCGACACATCTGTGATACTTCTGACACCCCTCAGCATGGCTAATATTAATTTGTTTTCTTTGGCTAGGTAAGTGCTGCCAAAACACATTACATATGGTATGTAGTTCCAATCAAAATGATGAAAAGGAGATGTGCAGTTTTTTCACTCATAGCAACATGAAAAAGACAGAAAGGAGTAAGAGACACCCAAACTAACATACAGGGTACCAACCTACAAAGCCTCAAATTACTTTACCTTAAAGTTTGGTTTCAGAACATGTCCTTTTAACAGTTTCTGTCCTCCCACAAAGACTRCAGCTCTAAACTATAAAGATGTTTTACTTGGGGAAAGTGAATATAATTTTCAATACATGATAAAATGATGTATTTAGGCTATTCTCACATGCATAGAAGCAACTTGTCGTATTTCAATAGGTTATCAAATAAGCAAACGTGCAAAATTCTGCACAAGGATATTACAAATGGATAGATCAGACTGAGGAGAGGGAAATCTCTTTTTAATACAACCCTAACATATTAAGTTCCTGCAGAACACAGATCCTTCTCCAATTTGAAGTATAACATTCTGTATCACATTGTCATGAAAAATGTGAAATTTACATTTCTAATAAGGTTTTTGTCTTGTAAATTATTTTGATCTAAATCAGCAAATTCAACCTAAAGTTCAGCCAAATTCAAAACTGTGACCCCACAGTCAGAATTAGAAATTCAACAGCAAAGAAAAACAGCATATGCTTGTCTTCTGCTCTGTAGTTGTACCTTCCCACTTTAATTTTCATTTGGATGTTAATAGCAGAGTTTTTTTTCTTAGCAAAACTGAGAAGTTGAAACAAAAAMTTAAATTTATTTCAATTTTAAAAGAGATATGAAATGCTCAGATTAAAAAAAATACATATTTTCCTCAATACAGGAAAGTAACTAGAAATTTGGAAAGGCAAGATTCCTTTTAATGAAAACTAACCATATTAAGGAATTGCAAAGAAGAAAGTACTTCTTCAGTTGAAAGAAATACGTGTTAATTGAATAACATTACAAGCATTATGTAAACAAGCCCAGGAGATTTAAATCTTCTGCAATTTAGCAAATACATAAATCGTTTCAGAAGTCATACATGTCAAAATACAAAGTTACTCTCCAAAGCACTACTGAAAGGGAAAAACAGAATCTTTTAAAAATAATAATTAAGTAATAATATCTGACATAGCCGCACATAATTCAGTTTAATGATTTTCTTTAACGTTTCACATTATTTTTACTTCTGGACAACCACACAATAACAAGAAAAATACAGGATATTTGGTAGGGACTATGTACAATTAAAACAGAACCATTTTTTTTTCAGAGACTATTATGGTTTATATTAACAACTATATATAGGAGACTTTTTTCCCCCCTTAAAAATAATCATATCCTTTTAATGTAAATATAATCGTGTGTCCAAGGATACGTGTAGCTTAAAAAAATGCTTCTCTGATAGGCAGCCAAAAGTTAGAGGAATATGAATAAGTATTACTCCTGTAAATGCCCTAGATGAAGAAATTATTATTAAAAATCTTTATTTTTTAAAAAAATACAAGAATAAATACAGGAAATGCTAGATTGCATGAATATTTTGATATAAAATCAGGTACAATGCTTTTTATCTACACTATTCTTTACCTAGCCAGCTCTCTTCTCATGGATAAGAATAAAAGACATAAACTCAGCAGATTTTTTAGTAAACAATTATATAGAGAGAAGTTAGGATAGCTCTGCATTTATTTACTGTATACATATCTGTATGGAATGTGTGCAATGTACACTTTTTTGTGTATATGCACAAAGAATACACTGTATACCTGCAATACACACACACTATATATATATATATATATGCGCATATACATACAAACATATATATATATATACACATACATACACACACATATATATGTGAACCCAAAATTTGTGGTAGATAAATGATTTCCATGTAAACAGAATGTGAGTACACACACACACACACACACACTCACGCCTCTACAGACATGACTGTATGCATGTATGATTACCTGAGTCAAGTCTAAAAGTAGAAGATACACAAAATGTAAAAGAACATGTAATAAGTGGAATGTCAAGCTGCAGAGACTGTTGGTGTCATCCCTGCGCTATCAAACATACATATGAGTATGACTGGAGACAGAGAGGCTAAATATTTCACTGTCAGAGCATGTCGAGAAATGCAATTCATTTCTCTCTCATGTGCTTTAGGACAATGACAATTTAATACAAGGCCAGTGGATGTAAAAGAGATAAAAACTGAACAAACTGGCCCAGCATAATCACAGATTTCCTCCAGAGAGCTTGCTAGCGTGAGCCTCATATGTACTTGTAACAGATCAACATTTTATTATTTCTTCCCTCTACGAATTTGCTACAAAGACGAATTCATAGCAAAGCTTATCTTACGACAGAGGTTAGTTTAAGCTTTGGGTTTTAAGAGCAAGCATTCCTCCCAGATTTTTTTTTCTATTTATCTTATAATTAATTATCTGATAGACTTTGAGAGGTTCAAATAAGTGTCTTTTTCATTCCTACTCACACTTCCAAAGGGCGCAGGAAACCTCCCTGCAGGTCAAGGGTCAGTTCTTTAACAACATTCCATAAAATGAATGATTGTTTTATTTATAAATAATTCAGATTTTGATATCATAATTTCCCTTTGTAATATATGGAAATAACAGTATAGCATATGGACTGATCCAGCTTTGAAAAACATGGATATATCATATTTTTAGTCACCAAGCAAAGTAGACTTCAAGTATTGTTAAATATTATCACAGACAAGTTACCTTCTGTATTTGATGAATAGCACCGTGTATTTGAAATTAATTGCAAAAGTAGGGTTGGCTAATGAGGCGGCCCTTATCTTTTCTCAGCAGTGCAAGCACAAGTATTTTTCTGCTGGCTCGGTATTTTTTAAATGGCCAAAGTACTGCTAAGTTGAAATCTGATTAAAATATGAACACATATTTTAATACTCACAACAGCTAATGCAACTACAGAAAAAGATTAAGAAAATTCTTATCTCTTTTCTTATCATTAAGCATGTGTTTTGAAAAATAATAATTAAATAAATTATTCCCTACTGATTCTCCCAGTTGCTTTGCTTCCCATTAGCATCTTTGAAAACAGTTTGTTAAAACAATAGTTATTCTTTATTATGGAACTGTGGGAGTGGTACCCTTGTACCTGCTTCAATTTAAATACAAGAAATTTGTAAGGTGTGTTAGAACTTAAGGATTCTTAGAAAAAAGGCAAGTATGCCTTAGGAAAAAGGGAAAAAATGCAGAAAAAAAAATGATCAGCCATTCAAGAGAATTAATGGATATCCACAAGGGCTTTGCTAATAACATGGGTTAATTACCGCTGCAACGCACCAGGCTCAGTAAATAAAAGAGCACAACCATAAACACATTAAAATGAGCAGGCATCACTAAAAGAGGGGCAAGCCCCAGTAAATGAAAAGCTGTCAGGCATTTCAACACAAACCCTTCATACTTTCTGCAGGATTAAAAAACTTACCAGCAGTCTATCAAAACTAAAAACCCAAACCTACAACCGGAAACAGAAAAAGAAGAAGGGAACGAGGCCTGCTCGCAGCCAAGGGGAGAACACAGAAAAAAGATCTCTTCATTCACCCACCCACACTGTTGGGCTGCCTTCACAGCATAGGGCTGAGTTCCACACTACACACTTGGTGTATATGCAGGCCTGGAGACTTTGGGCTTTAATGTAAAAACTTCAGGCTTTATTTCTTAATAACAAGTTTAATAGCTATCTAAGAGGACAAACTCATGAGGTTAACGATCTCCACACCTTGAAGAAACTGTAGGGTAGAATCAAGTGTCACTTCCCACTTTACAAAGAAGTGTTCTTTAATCCATTCCTTACTTCCCTATATAAATAAAAGGTGCTTCTAAAATAAATTCTTCAGGAATTAGAAGCTGTGCCAAAATATTTCAAAGAATCAAACTGATAAAAAATCTTTAATATGTAACACATAATGACCCCCCAACACACGTATTTGTATAYGTGCTGATGTGTGTGAGTATGCAGACGTTCGTACTCATCCACATGCACGCGTATCCCACACAGACTCACACAATAACTCCACAGACCATTCRCATATTGCAACATGAGGACAGCTAGAAAAACACCAAATATGTACACTGACCCTCATCACACTGAACTATTTACAATGATGCTGGACTACGTCCACTTTTTAAATGTTACATCCATTCTGCATAATCTTTATATCTTGTCATCTGTGTATTTTATCTCTTGCACTACAAACTAAAAATCTGTGCACACTACAGCAGCTAAATTTCTTTTATGCTTAAACTCTGCTGCACGTTTTTGTATAGATAAAGTAGAGAAATGCTGAGGATTCAAATTAATGAAACACAGGGAGCCACAAAGGGCTGATGTACATAGAGCACAGAAGCTATCTGGAGTTACAAATCTACTCAGTTTTCTATGTTTGGCATTCAGAGATCATGTTTAAATTTACTAAACTAGTCTCCCCCCCCTCCTTTTTTGGAGTGTTTCAATTGCCTTTCCTTCTTCCAACAGCTGTGACAACTGTTAAAACAGTCAGTAAAATTAAGTCCGCTCTATAATCCTTTAGTCAACGTTACATTTTAATCAGAGGTTGAAGGAGATTTCATGTTATGAGCACACTGATTCATTTAGAATGATTAAATTGACACATATGTCAAATTGAGCAGATATATTTATTGCATCTGCTTATTAACTATTAGTAATTATTAGTGTTATTGTTACTGCTGAAAAAAACAAAAAGTCAAGGCTGCAGCTGGCTTTAAGTTACTGCATTCTTTAACATGCACTGCCTTAAAATCAAAGCATACCTAGTGATGGTCAGACAGATGTCTGTGCACTCCCAAAATGTTCTGACAATTTTTAGCTTGAATCCTCTCTGCCTTCATCTATAATGTGAGAATTGCTGAAAGTGGCTACTATATTTATTTCATATGACCTATATGCATGCAAGAACATATAATCAAAACAGAATTATTATGAATATTAATAACATGTAAAACTCTGGGGCTTATTAATTGAAATAGAAAAGCAGACATGTTTCCAATTGTTAGTTTTTTCTGTACGTTTGTCCACTCAATCACGTATTCCTGAAACCCTGAGCTGGGACAATATACTGGGATTGTTTTAAGATGACTTTTAATTGAGCCAAAGAGGAGGAAAAAAAAACTAGTTCGAATCTTGCACCAGAGCCAAAAAGACATGTGCCCCGATTTCATTGAAATGCATCTACTCTAAGAGGCTTATCTAAACTAATCATTCAAATTAGCTGTAAGAAGGTAAATTCAAGAAAGCTTCTGGGGGGGGGGGGAGAACAATCAGGAAAAAAAACTGCGTATTTTATAAAACTAACTTCCAAAATTAGTAGAAGCTGTGGAAACTGCATTCTTATATTTATGAAGCTATCTTACACTATAGAGCAGCACACAGTGCCTTGACCTATAAACCATATCTGAGTGGGCACCTTACCTTTGTTTATTTTCTTGTATTTATCCCGGAACATTACAGTGGATTTTCCTGCCTCCGGTTCCCAAACTGCTTGCTCCTATGAGCAAGTCTATTCATTACTGTTAGCCTTACTTCCTGCTGTATTATTTCACCGGCACATAATCACTGCAATTCACTTTTCATCTCTTAATTACAAACAGCAATGCAATATGCAGACGCTAAGGACAGCTAGTGGGCATCTACCTATAATACACTGTCCCCCCTCAGTACAGCCCTTCCACACACTGCGTCTAGGGCGATGCTTACCACGAGCTGGGTTTTTTTTTTTTTTTTTTCCTTCGGTACTGCTGTCACGGCGAGTGCAATACGAAGGCACGGCCGCGTAAGTGGCTCGCCATAAAGCAAAATGCATCAGTGACAGCTCCCGTAATATACTAATATTTAATCCTGGCTGTAGCCTGAAAGCAAGTTTACGAGCCACTCACCAGCCCCAGGCCGCCCGATTTCGTTTGGGCTCCGCGCTTTCCACCCGCGACACCCYACGGAGGCGCAGGCGCCGGCACCGACCGCCGGGCAGCCGGGCAGCGCCGCCGAGGCACCGCGCCTCGTTAAAAAGTATTTTCCCGTCTCCGGCAGGGAAGAGCGGCGGCGGCGCCGCCC
>NW_028185339.1:2652663-2679205 GCF_003343005.1 Rhea americana | reverse complement strand
CCTACTCTTCCTCGTAGTGCAGGGAGAGCGGCTCCGGCAGGCAAAGTTCTACCGAATCCATGTGCGCCCGGCGACCATGCTTCGCGCCCCCCCCCCCCGCCGCCAGCCGAAGTTCCCGCGGCGCGGCGCGGCGCGCAGGTGCTCCGCGGGTGACACGCCGGCGGGCACGGCCAGTGGGGACCAAAAGCTCGCCCGCGCGCCTAATCAAGGACTTAAAGCCCCGCTCGGCGCTCATGAATATGAAGCAGCGCTTTACATATGCGGTCCCCCCGGCCCGGGGCGGCGGCGGATTGGCGGGGCGGCGGCCAATCAGGCGCCAGGGGCGCCGCGGCGGCCCGGCGCGCGGCCCGCGCGGCAGGTAGAGGGTGGGGAATGGGGAGCGGCCTGAGGCGGCGGCGGCGGCCGCTGGGGCCGAGCCCGCAGACGCGGCGGCGCAAACGGCTCCGAGCTGCCCGGCCGCGCGGCGCGGGAGGGCCGGCTCGAACTTAAAGCACACTTTCCCAGGTACCCTGGCAGGAAGAAATACCTGCAGACTCTCCCTTAATGTTGGGAAGAAAGCCGCCTCAGGTAGAGAACGAAGTTCGTGCTGCCATTATCTGTTGTGCCGTTGGGCTGTGGCGGTTGGGGGCTCGGGCTCTCGGTGTGGCAGGGCTGCGCTTGGGACACGCGCTCCTCCTCACACGCTCTCTACGCTCCGCTCCAACGTAGCGTGCCGAAGCGCCGGGTAAACTCAACTTTTCTGGTCGTTGGGGAAGGGGGAGGTGGTGGTGGTGGTGGGATTTTTTTTTAATATATATATTTTACACACACGCACATATATATATAGTGAAATCTTACTTTGTACCTACAAGGAGAATATACATACATAACAAAGCTGGCACTCAAGTGTGTTTCTTAACAGCATGGGTGCCGTGGGGAGTGCCTGTGCAGGTATGTGTGTTCCTATCCAGGGTACATGTGTTAACACAGGCATATTTAACATGTGTCCCCATACGCAAATATTTAGGTGTTCAGATGTAAATATTTAGATTTAGTAAACCGGCAGGGAAAGCTCCAGAACTGATCAATTTTTTTCCTGTAACTGTGGAGGGATTATAGTGGACTAACTCAATCTGTTTCATTTTAACAAGATAAGGACTGCATTGTAGTAGGTCTGCATTATTAAATTGCAAAATGTGCACAGACCTCTGCCGTGTTCCGGGGTTTTGTTTCCTGTAAAGTACATTTTACCAAACTGAAAGGGAAATACACACATACCCCTGCATATATGCCTGCATAAACATCACCAACTCCAGTTCCAGCAAACCACTAGCTTTTGTAACTCACCATTGCTCGKCTCAGTCATAATGAAAGGTACCTGATTAAACTTGTTTTGAGAAAATGTTCATACACAGAATCAGGGACACTGCTCACACAGAACACCACCTTGCCCCCCCCCCATTTTAAAGGATCAGTAGTGAATTGACAGCACAGTATTTTTCTCTCAAAAGCTACTGTTTTTACTTAACATTGCAACTAAAACACTACTATTTGCTAGTTACAAAGAGGTTTTACTGCTGCCTCTCCAGGTAAATAGATACAGGCTATATCTGGCAATTAAAAAGAAAAATAAAAAATTCAGTTCAAACACCCACAAAATCTTTTGTGACTGGAGCCCTACATCATGCAAGTGGCAGTCTTTTAGATCAAAACAAATCAGTGCACAATCTCAGACTGCATTAATACTGCTCACAAATGGCAACATAAATGCCCTCTCCAAATCTCTCTCGCAGCTTTTTACCAAATAAATAAAACAACAGAATCCAAGTGCAAAATATGCAAGTGCAATGGACGTGTTTGTTTACGGCAGAGAGATTCCAGTGTTATGAACTTAACCCGATGTAAAGACTGGGCCTGCTTCTTACAAATGTGATAAAAATACACGCAAGTTTAGGGATCAGAACTCACACAGCAAAACTGCAGCTCTGACTACTGTACAAAAGCAGGTAGTAAAAGCTTAATTACAGTAGCATTATGCTGTCTATATTGTTAAATGTGAACTCTGTAATTAAGATGTAAATTCGCTTGTGAGCAGTGAATTAAAGAGCTCTGAGATGTAGAGTAAAATCCACTCTGTAGAAACATCATAGACAAAAAAAGGATTTTTTTTAAACAAATTTTAAAATGAGAGGCATTTAATCATGTTACAATATTAGAACGACCTCTTTAAGAAGCAGTTTGATAAAYGCAGATTTTGGAACCAAATCAGCACTCGAATATGATGTGTTTGTTCTAYGTATAGATATCTTTATTATTGTATAACCCAAAGCACAGATCCTACAAATTGGTTTACATGCGCACATTAGCAAACCATGCAAAATACAAATATACTGCTTATAGTGAGTGTCTCTGTGTGTCCATTTATAGATTTATATTCGAAGTTGCTATTTTTCAGAATTTGTATGCTAAAATTACTTCATTTCTTTTCATGTGTATATGCTTTCTTAYTTAAAATCACCTACAATTAATTTCTATACACAGGTAATTTGATAAAAATCATTTTAAAGTATTAAGTTCACTGGAATATACCCTCATTAAAATATAACTATTAATCCATTTTAAAAAATAAAAAGCCTGGGTTAGCTTATTTTTACTTTTGGTCATTATTTTCCAGGATTATATATTTATATTAGGTGTTGAAACATGATAGTCTCTTTCCTTCTGTCATGGTCTATCTTCCAGTATGCTCCCCTTTTCATGTTCATACAGTTTCCACTATCTCATTGGCTTTTCCCCCAATTCTCCCTCTACCCCCCCCAAGTCAATTTTTCCTCTCACCCTACTAACCATCACTACCTTTCTATCAACCAYCTTTCATCCAAGCAAGTCTGTCTTCCCTGCCAGTGTTGCTCCTTGGACRACCAGAAATACAGTACTATACTTTACATGTTGATAAACAAAGCAGTTGGCTTCTTCCCCTGGGACTGAACATGTCACCTCCAGCAGACTGGGGCATGCAATTTCAACTATGTTCTTGAACTTGGGCTTCACAGTTACCAATCAGATGGTGGGGAGAGATAAAAAGATTACTGCAGCAAATAAACTGGATCTAAGTGTAACTTCATTGTCTCAAGATTCTCTGTACCACTTTAGAAATAAATAAAAAAAGAAGTATGAAAAAGAAAAAAAAATCAAAGCTGACATCGGTTTACTGAATTTTATCAGAGGATACAGAATAAGAGCATGCATGCAAACACACATCTGCGCTAACTTATCAAAATCTACAATGCAAAATCTTACCACAAGGAGTCTATATAAAACAGTGGTAATAGAATCAGAGAGGGGAAGGGGAAAAACTGTCATGAGTGTCTGCACCAGTCAGTGGGCATTACTGAGCAGCATCTACATCTCCATGTCTCGCCGTGCATATAATTATTCCTGTGTACAGAACAGTACATCTTTAAGCGCCGTCACACTTAAATACTATAGACATTTCAAGGCATCCAAACAGCCAGATTCTTAACACACAACAACCTCAAGGCAACTGAAGAAGCAAGATTCAGTGGCACTTTGCAGAAGCAGCACAGTGCATTGTGTCAAGAGTGTATTTTACCAAAAAGAGCAACAAGCTAAAGTCAGCTATGCAGGAGCAAAAATATATATAWAAAAAATTCTTTAGCCTACTGAGAATTTATTTGAAAATAAGTATACTGTTACTTTAGATAGAAATTTTCCATATACTATGCTACCTTTTTCAAAATCTAGCTGTGGAATATCATATTGTAACGGTTTAAAAGAAATTTTGAGTATCAAATAAGTGATTTACTTTTTTTTTYCCAAAATCATTAAGTAAAGAAACACAATTCAAACGTGCAATGCTGTGGTGACATCAACATTAGAACACCACAGTCACCATCTACTTGTCTTAAGACACATTTGGCTATTATGCTYCTTACTGGGAGACAACTGGTGCATCCCTGGATGTACTACTAATGCCTTAAAAAAAACTAACGCTATAAAACTTCCAGATTTTGCTCACCTGTTTGTAGGTGTTTGCAAACTGTAGCAAGTTATTGCTTTAAAGCCATYGGCTACTTCAATCTGTAATTTAGCATTAACTATTCCTTGTTCTGATCTTAGGGAAAAAAGGTCACACCACACTACCTCAGGATACTCTTTAGAACTTTCCCACAGTGCCTTCACAAATGCACAAAGCAAGGCTTTTAGATTTTGCTGCTTATACTCAGTTACAGCATATAACAAAAAGCATCCATGAAGTAACTCAATCACCTACAATGCTTCCAAGATGCATTCAATTCATCCAGTCTCAAAAAAATACTTCATATTTTCTGCTCATTTTATTTTCAAGGGCATGGGCATTGATATTTAAACGATTGCCTTCACTGGTACAGAATAGAAACTCTTCACATTGCAATAAATGAAAATTATTCTCTTGACAAAACGCCTTTTCCAAAGTCTCTGACAAAGAAAACAAAAAGGGGGGGGGGGGGGGGGGGGGGGAAGGCAAGTTGGAGGGGCATTGCCTGTCACCCTCCAAAAAAAGGTCTTACTCCCTAATTTGGGCACGCACTTCAATACTGATATCTCACTATTACCCCAAGCTCTTTTTTTAGTGCAAGTTTCTTCAGAGAAGCTGAAGTACATTACTGTCTCAGACAGTCAAGGATAAGATGACTGAGGGAATTCAGTTGCTCTGTTTAATTAATACAGGATTATTTCACTTTCATTTTGTGAAGCTAATAATATGACTGGTGGAATGTCAGTAAAAATTAAATCATAAACTGGTGCAGTACCAAAGGGAAAACTTACTTTGGTTATGGAGTATTCCCAGAAGAAATCTTGAAAATCTTATACATATTTACACTGATAAAATACCACATGTACTTCATGGGATACTGCAAGCTTTCAACAATCCTTATGGCATGTATTTACAGAGCAAGAGTTAACATTTTGAGATTATACATTAATAAATGAGTTGCAGTTATATTGTTTCTTGAATGTTAAGCGCCACATACAAAACGCAGGAACACGTTCAAGGTCAATGTCCTATTTTAGACCTTTTCAGCAGCTGTGATATTATGATAATCACACTTAAATATTCCTATAGAAAGAGTAAATTAGGCCTTTTCACTAGAAGGATTATTATGATAAACAATAAATCTGAAAGAGGACAAATTCAGATTTTTTCTTTCAGTGCAGTGAATTGCTGTCCCTTACTGTAAGGCCTTTTCTATTCAGGAATAAAAAAAAAATACACATTATTCCACTCTTACATTATGTTTTCTTTTTCTGAAACCTTACATATGTGAAGATCTCTCTCTTAAATGCTTTTGCATTCTGTTAGAACCAAAACATCCCAGGTAACATCCCATTCTGTCCCCTATACTGCAGTGAAATGTAATATCCYTCAAAACAAGAAGGGAAAGACGAAAACTTAGTGTCAGCAACTATTACTAAGTAAGATTAGGGCTTTGGTTCTAACTAATTGAGCGACAAGATGTATCCCTCAGTGGGTCTTTTCCCTCTCCCCTCTCCATTCTTCCCCCAACCCCTCACCCACTCTCCTACCTGACTGGAAGCTCAAAGTGCTAAAAATAGAAAAGAAGAAGATGGAGCGCAAATATTTCCCCTGTGAAAACACCAATAATCTTTACCGTGAGCTGACATGAATTGCTTGTTACACTGCCCTAGGATATCATGGCTTGAAGTGAGAGCACACACATGCGCACACACACCCAGCCACCAACCATCCTCAAAGCTTTTGTAACATGTATTTGTGCATGTGCATGTTGCAGAGGCTCCTAAGACATCTGACTTCGAAGCTGTACACCTGCTGTACAAAAAATATCATCTCTAGCTTGCCCTTTTTCTTTTCCCCCTGACTGTCCCAGCCCATCTTCCATCACTCTTCTTCCTTTTTCTCCCCCTACTTCCCCTTCACTCCCTTTGCTCTGGCATTTTTATTATTAATGTTATTGCTATTATTACTGTCCAAGCATAAGCTGATCCGCAGGGGAGCCTGTGTAATTTAACCCCTCAAGCACTAAATTCCTTCACATGTGCCAAAGACACAGGTTTGTTGTTGCCTCCAGCAATATCCCAGGAAGACGAGTGATGGCGGTGTCATATCATCACACAGCGACTTAATCTATTGCGACACCCAGGGAACGGGTAACTGAAGAGATTTACAGAACATGCTTTCTGACTGAATACAAAATGTTATCCCCTTTCCCAACAAACTCAAGTAACATAAAAAAGGGAAACAAATTTTGACCTCCTACAGCTCTTTATTTCCACAACTGTGTGTTACCCAATCCTACTGCTGCATTAATTGTCCCACTGTACATCTTCTAGCTATATAGCACTTTTTTCAACATTCTTGTTCTCCCTCCTTTGTTCTTCTCATGTTCTCTGATTAACAAACAGCCAGATCATGTTGAACTGCCAAGTAACATAGCCTCCAAAATCTTTTATCCATACACTAGATGACTGGAACCATCACTTAGATCAGGGTTATCTTCACATGCTGTCTTTATGTTGTCTGACATCGAATGCATGCTTTTTAAAACAATAGATTAAAGGGATTACACTTTGTAAAGGTGCAAGAAACACTAAATTAAATACTCACAGTTTAGCTGCAATAAATACTGACAAGCAGGAAAGCATCTATTTTACGTACTGAAAACTAAGAGACTTGTCTGCCAGTCTAGCAGGGACTTTCCACATGGGTATCCTACTTTTGTTATCTGTTACTATTAAGAAAGTATTCAAATGTAATATAGATGTATGTAACTATTCCCTCTAAGATCAAGGTGAGATTCTTTCTTTCAAAGCTTCACTGCATTGAGAAGAAAGAATCTAGGGCAGATTTAGTACTGGACTGGAGACAAACAATAATGAAATTTCTTCGACTTCAGAATAACCTTACTGTGCTAGTAAATCAGAGCTTTCACAGYGGGAAATTAGCATCTCTGACATAGTCATAAGAAACTGGTAACAGGTTGAATTCATATATCTAGCAGTAAACAAATACAAAGCAAAAAACTCCCTAAGATGTCAGCTACCCTTACCTCATCTCTAGATACCTCAGATTTAAAGCAGGTAGAGACACCTCAGATTTAAAGCAGGTAGAGACTTCCATACTGAAGACCATGGAAATCTGTCCCAAGAGAAACATTTAGTTTTTCTTTCTGTAGATACGGCTTCTTCTAAATCTGTATGCCGGCTGACTGACTAAGCCCTTAACATTTGAAATCTTGTACAGATCCACATTCCAACTGGCACAGCACATGATTTTGGTGGACATGGAACTATGCATATAAACCAACTATAGGTGAGAGTTAAACACATCTTGTATTCTTTTCCCCAATCAATAATATGGAGAATCTTTTTTTTTTTTTTAAAAAAAAAAAGGGGTTTTCATGGGTATAGAGCCCCCAAACAGGTAATTGCAGGGTTCCAGCATTTCTAACAAAAAGTAGAATTCACCATCGATTGCTCTTCTCCCAAGCCCTCCAGCTCTATTCACCTGAACATCAAAGCTCTGATGATCTTAAAGGAAGGCCTGAGACAATGTATCAGGGTGCACTGAGATGCTGCTCACCACTCCTATGTGTGTTTCCCACATAATAGTAGGTGGAAAGCCTACTATACCACCATCAGAAACTTGTCAATATACACCAGTACAACTGTAACAATTCTGCTATCAGTAATATGCCAGTACACTAGCATTTAATGTGACCATGTGAAGGTTTTTAGACTACATTAGAATCGCACRACAAAAAATTGCTAGCTGTATATGTTGTAGTTATTACAATGAAAACACTCATAATTTTTTCTGACTGTATTATTAAATTTGTTTGAATGAGACAGTGTCATCGTAGTGAGATCTCTCTGCAGCTGAAGCCTTCTGTTATCCCCTAGATTTCTGTCCTATAGCAGCTTCGTTCCTATTGACCAGTTAGACCTATTCAATTATTCAATCTTAATCAATAGATACAGCTCCATGTGCAATGTTTAGGTGTGAACACTATGCATACACTCACCCAGCTTTGTTCATGTGCCCGCAAATTTATATTTATATTCTGATCTCCTTCTTAAGAATTATGCAAAACTAAGTTTTTCAAATTAGCTTTTTTCTCCCACCAGTTCTGCCCCCATYTTAACTTTCATGTTCCCAAAAATTTGGTTTAACTTACCTATGACAGAAATTTCTGTCTTTCACAGATTAAAAAGGAAAAGACAGAATTGTAATTACTTGATTCAACTGTATTGAATAAAGCAATAAAATAGTAGTATGATTTTTAAGCAGATCCAATCAACATTTTCTTGCAAAAGCATTCTCTAAACGTGTGAACTGATCCAGAAAGTACAGCCTTTAGACTTACTACACTTCTGACACTTCTATCACAAAACATTTGGTTCAATTACCTTAGATGTAAGTGTATGTATACCTACACACATAAATGCATTATATTATAGGCTCTTGGTTATCTATATATATTTGCACACAAAAAGTATCTACAAAAAAGCTGAACAAAAATACTATGCAAAAGTGAGTTGTTCCATCTTTGACGCTAGTTAGAAGCTACTTTATTTTGTCCCTCCAAAGTCCATGCTCTTCTGCTTAAGAACTTCCAAGTGAATTCATCTGAAAGTGCACCAAGTTACTATATGTTACATTCCTTACTTCTTTTCACTTGCAAGTCTGATTCTACACTCCTTTCTCAGACAAAACTCTCATTGGCTTCAGTGCTTTTTTTCCTCAGAAGAGATCCCTAGCTACCTACTTCTGAGAGTACATCAATTTTTGTATAACTCGGCCTGCATCTAGAAAACGTATCTAATACTAATCCTGTAATGCAGTATCTTCACTGACCAGATAACCCTGAAGAATATAGTTACAACTTATCTGAATAAGAGTTCAAATAATACTGCCCAATGAAATACAGGACTACGTTCAAAACAGCTAGTTTCTAAGCATGAGGAAGGTGGCACAGAGCTACTATTATAAAGCAATCTAAAGCAATTTCTGTATGCAACTGTTACTGTGTGACTGTTACAAGAGATGCAAGAATTTCTCTCACATTTTCAGGGAAACAAAGGCGTTAAACATTGGAAAACCTTTCCAAAATAAAACATAATCAGAAAAGTTGCAACTCAATCTTCACACCAACCTGTTTATTCCAACTTCAGATTATCTGCTCCAAAGGTATTAAGATAAACTGCTCCAGTTTTATTAAAGGCTGTATCTTTATTCTTTAGCACTGTTTGTATTTGGTACACATATTTTCAGAATACTAACAGTCTTTACTCAATAATGAATTTGGCAGCAAAGCAAGAATCAGTTCTCTTTCAACGTTATTTTCTAAATAAATTCTCTAAATCTGATTGAGTTAGATCCTTGGATCATGCTTTGGAAGATGCAACTCAGAGTTTCAGAATAAAGTGAAGCACTTAAGCAAATCAGACTTTTATTCTTCATCCACTGAGAAGGCTGAGATTTAAGATGAAAGAGCTGGGCTGCTTTTCTCTTTCCTTATACTGCAAGGTTCCTTCGTTTTCCTTGTTTTCCCAGTAGATTTACTTGTAAATCTGGCGACAGCCACATTTGAAGTCCTGAGGTCTGACTCCTGACCTCAGTTATGTTAGCCCTTCCTTGCAGAAGAACTACCCCTTGGATCACTGACTTGCTATTATTCTATGGTTAATAGACCTGACCTGTGCAATATTTTCTATCTGGCTACAGTCCTATCTCTAAATTCTCTATTTTGAATGAATACCGATTTTGTGACATGAAGTCTGCTATATAATGAAATGCAAACAATGAAAAGGCTAAATCAGTTTACAAAAAATCTATTTGTCAAACAGTGTGGAGATGCTCCCAATTTAGTCTGGGCAGTTCAGGCAGCTCTTGATAAGGGAGTTAAAACTGAGCCGTTCCACTGCATAAAAATAAAATCATCTGCAAAAGAGATACATTTTCTTCTGGATAATCTTTTCTATAACCTGTAGCTAATTATTAAAGAATAAATAAATAAATAACCCCCCTTGGATTTTGCAGAAATTTTCTAACAGCCAGGAGCACTGTTATAGTAGGTAACAGCAAACGYCTCCCCAGCGCAGTCCCCTTATGTCACATTTGCATTTCTATTCAGCTACATTGCCTGACAATGAAGCAAATGGGTCTGCCTTATCTGTACAATTCTGGACAACAGAGATTTCTGAGCCATACAAAGGAAGGAGCTTAACATTCAGCACTCAACACTTCCCAGTGCATCCCCCTCCCCAAAAAACCCTGTGAGGAATGCAGTCATATAAACACCTGTCCACACCAAAAACTGAAACTGTCACATTATCAGAAAAGGAACTGGTTAAAATAAAATATAAATAAAACACTATTAGATTTTCAGGAAGCTTGTCAGCCTCAAGGAAGAGAACAGTCCCAAACCCCAAGATTTGAAGGCTTTATTTTGACCATAACAGAAAAGTAAGGAGTGTCCCTGGAATGTATAAGTAGATAATATCTAGTCAATCATGTGTTACCCCTGCTGCCTCTTTCTAACTCATATTTAATACAACAAATGAAATCTAGGTATCTTTTTATCAGGAAAATTTCATATCACCTAGTTTTTATTAGAAAACCTTTAGCAGCTAGTCTGGCTAACTCATGCCATTTCATTTCAGTATGAGGAAATTTCAGACTAATTCCTTCAAAATTAATATCATCTCATCTAAAAGTTAGAAATGACACAAAAACTGCGCAAGCTGAAACCTCCAGATCAAACTTGTGTTATGACAGGACTTAAGCTAGTTATAACACAGGTTAGAGCTTTAAACGTCAAGAAAAAAATTGTGACGATGCAGCTCTATAGACATTTACGCTTTACTCTGCCTTTCTGTAATATATATGTAACATGCTGTATCTGCCTACTTGGCACTCACTCTCTCTCTCTCTCTCTCTCCTCCCATCCTCTAGGTAACGAAATAGGCATTTTGCATTTACAATCCGGAATTCAAGAAACTTAATTTGGGAGAGGGAGTTATCTTCATGTTTATTTGTCTATACAGAGGATTTCTAACATGAAGCAGCAATGGGGGAGAGTGCATTTCTTTTCATCCTATCTAGTAAATCCTAAATCACAATGTATATTGTACATAGTTTTCAGCACACTAGAATATAAGTTGCTGGCTTGTACTTTAATTGTCCTGAACTTCTCAGTAAGGTTATTCTCTGCTGTTTAACAACTGATGAATTTCTCCCCAGAGGTGCTTGCAATGAGTAGTGATTCTCTGTCTATCTTTTACTCATTCACATGTTTTTGAGGATTTACAGGCATGAATATCATAATGTAAACATAAAATGATATTATTATTACCAAAAACAAGACAGCACAGATAGGAATGCAGAATGTTTACTTGGATTCACAGAAAAAATGAAGCTCCTAAAGCAGTCTGTTGCCTTTAATTTTATTAATATTGATGCTTGAAAAGCTGCAGTGTCTTGTCCTTTGTTGTTGTTGCCTTTGCATGATTTGGAGCAAGAAAGGATGCTACATTCTGCCTCTTCAAGTGCTAGTGATATAACAGCCTTTATTATCCTTAGCACTGAAAATGGCTTTATTGCTGAGGATGAATGAAACTAGCAATTGTTCTGATACCATACCTCCTAAAGCATTGCAGATCCCTCAAATATTCTCAAGGTGACAGATCAATTTTACCCTCAACTGTGCAGGCACATGGCTAGAGTGAACTTCATACTTCCATGAATGCTACAGTGCAGTACAGAAAAAAAAATGATCCTTAAATTTTGCAAGCAAGTGGTCATTTTCCTTAAAAAAGGATGATAAAAATAGAACAAAATTAAATAATTGCTACTAATGCGTCAGCATGGTAAAGCATTGACCTGGACTGCAGTGGTAGAAATACTATGAGCTATCACATACTGCACTGCTGGCAATACCAATGTCTGTTGATTTATTAAAGACAACTGTTACAGATGGAAAAGAAAGATACAGTAGCTAGATAGTTAAGAAGAAAAGTAATCAAGAAAAACATTTTCTACCGATTGGTCAAGGACAGCTTGAATTTCAAGTCAGGTCATCTAATGCTTATATAGCCAAATTAAAATGGTAAACATGCAAGGACAGAAGTTGCATACTACACTTCACTGGCTGCAGACATAGTTTATGCTAGAATATTGCATCTTGAAGATACCTATCATCATGGTTTCTAATCAACAAGCAAGCCCACTCCTTCTGGAGCTGGGCTGACCAAGAAGAATTAGATGAGAAATTCAAATAATTAATGAGCCCTGCAGGAAAAAATATTGTTTCTTCTGCTCTTTGGGGCATTTACAAGGTCAGCTTTCATTTTCAGTCTCAGGTTAGGCTCAGTCAGCGTACTCACTCAGCATATGTCGACATAAACAGGATTTTTAAGAAAGTATTGGCTGTATATTGGACAAGTGGTAAGGTAAAATTCTGTTGTCCCCACCAACAGACCAGATAACATGATATCTTTTGTCTCATGCCTGCAATAAAGGGAGACCTGTTCATGGCAATTTATCTTTGTTAAAATATGCTTCTGTAACACCACCTTGCTCCTCCATGCAGCACAGGTTTCAATTATGAACTCAGTATTTTCCATTTAAGAATATATTCTGGAATGCTACTTAACTGACAGTTCAATCCCCCATCCTGTTCTGCTCTCTTTCTGTTCTCTTTTCTGAGCATCATGTGGCACAATTTTCTTCCATCTGCCAGGGAAATTTCCCCAAAAGTGTACCAACTTCAAGAACTGAGTAATTCTGATTTTATGTAATCTGAATGGGAGACACATTCAGATAGAATTCAGAAAAATTATCAGCTCAGCTCATCATCTGTTTCTCCAGCAATATGTGCACTATTACTATCCAATGGCCTCTTTGGTAATAAACTTGTCCCACCTCCCATCTGCTCTTCTTGCTGGCCTGCTGCCACTTCAGCCTCAGTCCTTTCCTGTCTTCAAGATGTCATTCAACTTCACTTGCTCTCATACCCATTTGTTTCTCTTTCCAAGTGAGATCAAGCATACATCTTTCTATGTCTCTCTCTACAGCCTTTAGCTTCTGCTCCATCTTTTTAGTAAGTGTCTATGTTTATGCTCCATTTATCATAGTTGGCAGTGTGCACTATGCAGGTGTCAAGGAAACCAAGGGAGAGTTCACTATTCATGATACTGCCTTTTCAGCTTTCTTGTGGCTCATCATCAAGTCTCAACTCCTTAACACTAAGCTATATGTTAAGAAGAATGTGTATCAGTTCAAGGAAAATTACATTAAGCCAATACAAAGGCACAGGAAGAAAGAAGGCTGCTTTAAAGCTGCGTACTTTTTTGGCCTCACATCAATCTCTTTCTAGATTATTTTTCCTTTCATTTGTCCATTTCCTGAGTTTTCATGTTACCACTACAGCGTACTTACTGGCAAAACTGTATATAGATGTTCTACATACATCTATATGGATATAACATATATATATCCCCATCTTTGCGTATGTGTATGCCTAATGATTGGTTTAGGGAAGTGCTTTCTTTTTGTGTAATTATGGACTTGTGTTACTACAGCACATAATCCAGCTCAAAAAGGAAGTATCTTGGACTCAGCAGGACACAATTCAAAACTAAATCAGAAATACATAGCTCTATTTCTGCCATGACTAAGACCCATTGCCATTTCTGCCATGACTTGACCCATTCAGTCCACTGTCTTGAACTGTGGAGAAGCTTCAGCCTCACTTGAGGCCTAGATCACAAAAGGCCTGTGTGCTGCTACCAATCAAACTCTGCTATTTTGAAGTACAAAACTCAATTCCACAAACAGAAGACTGCAAGTCACATTTATATCCTGGAAAACTGAGGTAACTCACAGCTGCACCTCAGAGAAATTTCCTGTACATACAATAGTTAACAACACAGGCAATTAAAAATGAAGTGCAGCATTAAATTCTCAATTCCAGTAGCTGCTATTGCTATAGAACTGTAAACAGAGACATTTTCTTTTCTATGCTTTAAAAATACTTTCTGATCTGGCAAAGGATAAGAGCTATTACCCTATGTGATTTTGCTGTAAACAGCAGAGTTCTAGGAACATCTGTACTATCATTAGAATCTAGTTTAGCAAAGAACAGTGAATTCAAAGTTGAATTCACTGTTACGTGACCATTCACAACATGTACATGTGACAAAGGCTTTCAGGCCAGGCAGTCCTTTAGACAAATAGACAAATGCAGTTTAGAGAGATGATGGCATGGGCAAAAGAAATAACCATTCAGGTAACTAGGGATTGTATCAGATTCTGGATCACTTTTTTTTTTTTTTTTTTTTTTTGGGGGGGGGGGGGTTATACTAGTGCCTTTTAAAATATATCATGTAACTTGAATTGTTTTTCCTAAAGCAAAGTGAAGAAGTTTTCATATTAAATTTTTTGACTTGTGATATACAAAAGGTTAATCTTGATAATCAGTYTGGTCCCATTTAAGCTCAAACTCAGTAAGTCTCTACTACATTGGAACTGCATACACTCAACATCAAAATAATTCATTACTTTTTATTCCATGTGGCAAAGGACTCCGGATAGACACCTCTTGGAGTAGTCACTAAAATTTCTGTCCAGGCCACCTTTCTGTCTTCATTCATGATTAGAGTGACACCAATAATAAAGGTAAATTTAGTCTTATGGTGAAACAAACAATCAGTCTGCTTTTTCTGCCCCAGATAAGTATAAATTAATGCATTGTTTCAACTTTTTCCCCTACTATGCATTCCTTAAACCAAGTCTGCAAATGATTTGCTGACAGGAGCCCTGTCCTACAACTTTTCACATCTGAGTGATCTTCTTTCACATTATTTCTGTGGAAGTAGGAAGGACTATTCACGTAAACGAGGATATAAAACTAAGAGCCTAACATAAAAGTTTGCTTTATCCCCTTGCATAATTTCTTAGGGAAGTAAAGTTTCATATTTCACCAACACATTAAATTTATGCAAAGGCAATTTGAAGTTCAAATCTGAACAACTAGACAAACCATTTGCTGGAATTTCCCTCTTGCCAAAAGGCAATAAAAATGTATTCTAACCCTCCAATCAACTATATCCCTTCACATTAATCAGAGACCACTACACAAATTCTTCATTTACAGAAAATAGCAGAATAAAATTGCTTCAAATATTCTAACCTGTTTTCTGTCAATGTTACACCACCTGATAAAAATCCACCTAAGGAAGAATGTCAACAGCATGGAGTTGGTCAAGGTTATGGCTGTAAAGACAGCAGAAGTGCAGAATAACTATACATTTGGAATGGGTAACACAGCTTTGCGGGCAACACACATGTCATATTATGAACAACAGCAGATTACAATGATATAATGAAGGGATGCCTCTCACACCCTGAAAGACAAGGACAGCACAAGACAGTGACCCATCCAATTATCTCTACTCTTATTTTATTCCTCATCCTTCAGTCAACTATCTCAAGCACGGGAAGCACCCTCATAAATCAATCCTTACATTCATTCCATTTATTCCTTTACAGGTATGCTCATTTTATTCTGGTCCACTCTGTGTCTGGCACTATTGAGAAGAACAAATTAATGCGAGCATAAAAGTCTAGCAGACTCCGTCTATAAGGTGGTAACATATTTTCCTTGGTGCATCCCGTCCYTTTTACTAAAGTACCATTAACCAGTCTCGGTGGCAAAATGCTATTTAGTAACCAGTGCTATCATGTGCAATGGGGCAAAAAGCCACCCTATTGACCACTACTACATATCTGTTTGTGTTGTCTCTTTGGTTCGACAAGTCTGTGCTGATGGCACCTGTTAAAGCTGCTTCAACTAAGCTGTTCTGCATTTGTCTGGCTGGATTTGGACTTCCTGGATCCCTGACTGAATACAAAGTGATTTGAAAAAAACAGTGTTTGGCAACAAGCACAGTGGGGAGTACACTGTGTGTTGGTATACAAGAGCACAATGTGTTCTTCATAACATCACTAAGGGAGCATGCTGCTAGAATCTCTGTGCTGTTGAGATCAAAATGGTCTCCTTTGTTGTCAGCTGTTTAATAGCAGCTGTTTAATGTAATTCCAAATGATCTGCTTGAATGAAGTTGTCATTCTTGCAGTTCACTTTAATGTAGTAAAATCACAGCTTGGCCATGTTATTTTCCTGTTGTTCTCCTGAAAAGTTGTGCATTCTTATACTTCCATTAGCCTGCCAAAATAGTAAGCCTGTCACTTCTGGAAATAAAACAC
Organism: Rhea americana; assembly: GCF_003343005.1. Taxonomy (NCBI): domain Eukaryota; kingdom Metazoa; phylum Chordata; class Aves; order Rheiformes; family Rheidae; genus Rhea; species Rhea americana. Next base: position 2,662,914 of record NW_028185339.1, on the reverse strand, counting down.
CTATGAGAGAACTAAATAAAAAGCAGCAAATGATCAAATATTTATTTCAAAATACTTTCCTTTTGGGTAATTTGTAACAGCTTTGTCAAAAGTATCTTCACTAGTAAAAAATTACACACAGAAAGAAAAAGTAAACTTGTCAATCAATATCTGAGCAAAAAAAAAAGATGTATTTCTTTATGTATTTCAAGACATTTTCCCTGTTATGGGTTATTATTTGTCTTACTGTATTTCATAACACAAAGAAAATTTTAGAAAAACGTTGATATAGTTGATATACTCTTCTTGATTAAGCAGTTTAGCTTATGGAAATACGCTCTTACAGCATGCATGTTTTTTGTCAAAATCTGTTTGATACTAAAAGTGATAATAAGAGATATAATCTGTAAAAATATTTGCAGTTCTCTCATGAACAATAGAGGGCACTAATGCTTCTAATCTGGCAAACGCATCACGCACCAGACAGAACAAAGTAGCAGTGGTACTTGTAGCACACAAACCACATCACCTATGCTAAATACATAGATAGTACAGAGAGGATTTCTGTGTCTCTCAGAAAAGTTCTCTTTGTCCTTTAAATTTCTTTTTTGCCTGCAGAAAATAGGATGTGATAATAACATACAGATATTTGCAGCCTTTCAAAGTGTTATTTTCTTTTGTTCACTGAACAAAGCAAAAGCAACTTTTCCTCGTACAAATCCCCCTTCTGTGTACTTTCTCACAACAGTCATGTCTGTTTACCTGTAGTTCTGTACAATATTTCAAGGCAAATGAATTCCACTGATAAATGCAGAAGCCAAAGGATGCTTAACATGTGTTACATATGATCTTAGCAAGCTAATGTAGAAATACTGGCTACAAACATGAGCAAAATAGACAGGTACTGGAGTATCACTTGAAGGTTCTTAGTTAGAAGGACTTATCAGGGAATCTCATATCACTATAGCATTTTGAGCAGTTTCACTTAACCTCAAAAAGATGCAGCTACTGAAAGTGTTACTTTCAATAAAAAGCATATGCACAGCAAATATTTTGGAAAGGTTACCCTTTTTTTTTTTTTTTTTTTTTTTTTTTTTTTTTTTACACTATTTTTTAAGCCTTAAACTATTTTTTTCATAGAAAATAAAAAGGAATTCAGCATTTTTCACAGAATAGCTCTCAGGAACATAAACTTCTTTAGATCTGCTAATGGCTGAACACAATCTACCTTTCTTTAAATGGTTACCATTCTTTCTCATTGCTATTCAAAGAAGCAGATTTATTTCTCAGCTCTGGAGATTGAAACTTTGGCAAGAGAGACTTAAATACCAAGCACCAACTAATGGATTGTTTTTTCTTAGATTTCTAACATTGTATAAAATAGTAAAGGCACTTTGTCTAGTTCAGGAAAACTTTTATCTGGAGAAAAGTAAGAAGTGATAATATTCTGTTGCTGTAATTTCAATATATATTTTAAATGAAATATGAAACATCTGTACCTGTATCCACTTTGAACAGAAAAGTCTTCCTGAACTGTGTGCCCTCATTTCTGACCAACCAGTTTCAGAAGCGATGCACCAGCTTTTCAAAGATAGCAAACTCTAGCAGCTCTAATGATAATAGCATCTTGTCTGAGTCAAAGGAAACAGCTTTAAATCAATGTTAATAGCTAGGCTCGAATTTGAAAGCTGGACTCAAGTTACCTCCACTACAAAAGTAAGATGCACACAGTTAGTGAAAATAACTTAAGTTTTTGTCCTGTGTGAACATGAAATATGATGAGTTTCTATTTTCTGATCTTCTGAACTTTTAAAGACTTTTTGGCCATAGATTGAAGATGGTCAATGCAAGTAYTAAGCCTTCTTTATTTGACTATGCTGAAAAGGTCAAAAGCCTATATGGTATTCATTAAACCCTCATTTGGAGATTTCTGACATCAAAATATTATTCCCAACTTCAAAGTTCATTTGTTGTTGTTTTGTTTTTCTTTTTAAATATGACTGTAGCACAAGCATTCTGTCTTTGTATCTTTATTTTTATGCCATACAGGAGATTGGTCTTTGCATATTTCTCCGTTTCTTCCAAGCAGCCATAAAAGGTATTGCAAACTAACAGGCAAAATACACATCATGCTATGAAGAATTATTCCAATTCTCAATGTTGTATTAAGTGCTGTCATATTGATGATGGTCAATTGCCTATCACTATCCCGAGAGAACAGTAACAGCCAGACACAAGCAGTATCTGTGATGGTGCCCAACACAAAAGGAGGCATATTCTGGCCATGGAAACAAAGATACAGTCTTACTTATTCCCAGGCTAAAAGTGTGAACATGAGACAGTGCTGTTTTTTAAGAGTTATTTGAACAGTCTTCATACAATAAAATTGCTGTGGACCAACAGGCATAAAATGTGTAGATACATGCTATGTAACTATAGTACATGAAGAAGAAAAAGAAGCATTTACAAAATGGGGAAGAAACAGGAACCTTTGATGGGCTGTATTTTAAAGGATTATCTCAGGCAACTCAAACTTATTACTGCTTTATCAGAGAAGCACTATACAAGTGTTAAATCCATAGGCAAAACAAAAAAAATTCCACAAAAAATCTGAGTTCATACCACTTGTTCATGAATCATAAATTTTCCCTTCCTGGCCTTCAGCAGTTCGTCAATGATTACTATCCCTGCTATTACACTGTATGTCATTTGCCTGTCTTGCAGTTGTGGGCTGGAGCCCTTGCCTAGATCAGAAAATATGCTGGGTTTATGTACCTCTTTCCTCTTAAGTCATGACTTAACAGTAATTTTAACAGTAATTTTATCACAAAACTGCTGGATACATAAAATCATAGATCTCAAATATTTTGAAGGATGCATAAGATGACTCTTCTCTGCCACTTGACCCCATCGTTACATTTCCCCCAAGGTGTTGTCCACCATTTCAACGTACTGATTGACTATTTGTCTTACCCTCAATCACTGTCTTAATATTATTTTCCTTTCACTCTCCAGATTAGAGAATATTGTATGCAAAGCGACCCAGAGGCCCCCCTCTGATACAGGTATTAGAATTTACTGGTTCCTAATCCAGTTTTTATTTGATGGATACTTACATTACACTGGGCCAAATTTTATTCCTAGTTACATGACTGTAAATCTGGACTCCAAAGAATTTACTTCAATAGAGTTAGATTGGACTCGTACCAGCACAAAACTAATCTAGAGACTAATGAAATAAAAAGAGACCTTTATCAAGCAATGATCCTAGCAAGGTCATTTTTATTCTTTCTGACCTGCCTGTAACAATAACTAACGTAGTTTAGAAATGCATTAAGAAATATCTAAACTACAGCTAGCTATGTGCAACTGCTTAGACACTAGCAACTTCCAGAAAACACCCAAAATCACTGAAAACACATACATAACCCATATAATGATTTTTGTAGAACATTTAGACAATCTGTGTGGAACAAATTCAGATACTTATTCTAGTATTGTCAGATATAAAAATATTGCTAGGAAATGTTATTACAGGAAATACTGTCGATACAGTTTCTTGCATTTTCTTCACATTCACCCTTCAAATTTTTCTGCAACTAATCATCAGCTCTCTGTCCTGGTTCTTTAATAATAGGGACAACGGAATAATCAAGCTGAAATACAAAAAAATGACAAATGATGGAAATAGAGGTAAAAGAAACAAAAATATTTTCATTTAAACTAGGCCTACATTGGACCTCTGTTAGTTTATACTGCTTGCAACAAGAAGGGTAGCATCCTGAGATTTTTGTGAAGGATTTTTCCTCCAGCAGAAAAAAAGAGAGACCAAAGGAGAGAGATCTTTGCATCACAAAGGTACTCGATTACTTAAGTTTGAAGTCAGCACTAGCTATTCTATGAGACGTGTAGCACAGAATTAGTAAGTGCATTGCATATTTCATGAATCCCAAAAGCAATAGTTAGTTTTCAAAACAAGAGGCAAATTAATGAACAAATTTCAGAGTGTATCCTTAGAGCCAAAATTATTCTCTTATCCACCCTCCCAGTCCTTCATGTCAATAATGCAAAATTATTATTCTAAAAATAATAATGTACTTGCAATGCCTTAGTATAAACACCAACACAGAAAAGCTGCTCCAGTCTCAAAAATTATGATTATCCCTTCATTTTAACTAGTAACCTATTTCCTAATGGGAGGGCATGACTCTRAAGTGTCTTTTCTTTTATCTTTTCCATAAGCAATATACAGAGGTTCAATTATTCATAAGAGGGACTAGTCATGTAAATAAGGTCTGGAAGACTGAGCACCATGTTGTCAAAGTATATCTTAAAGTGCAAAAGATAATTTTAGCCTAGCCCTTGCTAGCAGGGTGCTACCTCAGGAACCCTCAACAGAGAAGACAGAGTTCATAAATCTGCGCTTATACTATATGCAGCGACCAAGCTAGAGCATGGCATTTGAGGTTTTACAATGGGAGATTTACAACAGCCAAAGTAGATAATGCAAAAACAAAACCACAAAGCACCTATGAAATGAAAGCTGGAAAAACAAAGCAAAACTCTCAGAATATGGGTCTACATGAAACTGATTCTTTGACACCTCCAGAAAGATGGAGGTTTGGTTCATAGCTTTATTCAATGGCACAATAATTCTTTCTGAGTATCTTCATAATGAGCATCTCCTTGCTCTTTAAAATAGCAATTCTGTGTGCTTGCATCAGAAAAAGGGAATGATTTAGTATTTTGTTGTCTGGTTATTTATAAGAGATCTACTCTAGATTAGTCCTGCTTGAGTGGCATCATAAATGGCTCCATTTCCCAGCAGTAGTCTACTTCAGATGGGAACCTGACAACCTCTACTTAGTATGTCTTTCATAGTACACAATGAAGTGTAAAAACTGCTGTGAAAAAAGCCTGTGTTTCAAAACAAACCATCTCAGTAATAAGCGCTTAAAACACTTTTTATTAATATATTTCTTTGTGTACAAAACAAAAACTTAATGCTAACAGGCCTTTGACAATATTTTTGTTTGTTTTGTTGTTTTTTTCTTTCTCTAAATGAAGTACTACAGCAGCTTTTAGAAGGTCCAGAATAAATTATTTGAAATAAAGTGTTAAAGTGAGACTTACAAGAGGGTTGTTTTTTCCCCTCATCACAGCTTAATAACATGGGGTTTTCAACCAAAAAGCTTAATCAAAATCCAAAGTGGAAATCCTAAATTAGTAAATATTGAATTTAACCACTTTTATATCTCAGGTATTAGCAAATACCTTTGGTCTACAGAGATACAGCCCCTTCTAATCCTTATCTGAATTTGCAATTAAGACTTCAGAGCTACAGATATCTGTACACAGCTCTGTACACAGCTCTGCTCTCTTATTTTTAAATGATTGGACCCAAATCAAATCAGTCTTCAAATACATTGAAAAGTAAATGTCTGATGTCTAATTGAACTAATAGATAACACTCTTTTTAATACTGTTAATACTTAGTGTGGGCTTCACACAGACAGGAGAAAGGGGAGGGAGAGCGTTAGAAAAAATCTGCACAGAAAACCTTGTCATTATATTATTACCATTTAGTTCCTTGGCATAAAGATAGGGCAAAGCTAATATTTACAAATTATTTCCCAAATAAAAAAAAAAATCTAAATGTGTTAGGAGTTAGGTTCTTGTTCTCTTTCACTAATTGTCACCTCCAATAGGACATTGTAAGAGCCTCAAAATGAAGCACTTATGAGTTTTCTTTTCCAATCTCTTGTGGGCTTCTCTCAGTTTATCGCAAATGAACAATCGTGTTGGAAGGGGCTCCGTCTGTTTAATGTCATTAGTGATTGTTTCATAAAACAAACAGCCGCTCCACCATTCTGCCGCAGTTAATCTTAAATCTAAACGTGGCGGCACTTGGGGAGAGTCTCAAACATGGTTTGTTCTAACCAATGCAGGTCTCTTAATCTATTGCAAGTCAAGGCGCTTATCTCCCTGCTCAGCTCAGAGCAGTGATTTCTTTGTCCAAATATCAAACCAAACCCAGTTAATATCATGTTTCCAGCCTTTTCCCAAAGATTTTTCTTACCTAAATTCTGGCCAAAGCCTAAGGTATATTTATTTATTGCTTATACCATTTCATGCTTATTTTTCAATACTAGCAAAGTCAAACTATTTTAAGTCAGTGCACAAGGGTATTTCAATGAGCTTAACCAGCCAGGTGAACCGATAACTTAGAGATTTACCTAACTGTGCTGCAAAAATAATTCATTCTGGATTAAGCCTATAGTGGCACATGTATTTATAATAAGCCAGGATTTTTATCTAGAGGCTCAGTCCAAAGGGGTGGTAATCGCCTTAAACTTTTGTCAACTTCCCTGGAAGCAGAGGGTGCCCATCACTACACAGGATCAAACCTTACAGCAGCAGTCACTTGGGGAAGGGCAGAGGGAACAGTTCTGAAAAAAAATTTACAATAGCTTTTCCCAAGTGCTTCATAACACATTCCTCCTTGAAAAATAAGGAGAAAAAGCTTATGCCATATGCTTTTTAGTGCTACCACACCTTTAGCTGATACAAAAGAGTAGCCATATTTTGACAGTTTACATATTTAGGAAAATATCAACAACTGTTAAAAAGGGTATTTATGAATGTATAGAGAGAATATGTACAGATATAYAATAGATTTTAATTCTTCTCTAATTTATTTTAAATCTCCTTGAATCTAGCACAGATTACTAATTCTTAAGTCTGCACTGATGCACATTTATGTTCTTGCAACGTCACAAGAAAARAAATCTTTTGAACTGGTAGTAATCCAAATGAGTCTGAGTAATGGGACATCTCTGATGGCAAGAGTTCGTGTAAATAAAAAATAAAATAAAATAAAATAGAATAAAAATGATTTTTTCTACTCTAGGGATGCCTGAAGCATATTTTTGGCCTTACAGTTACCAATGCATCATCCTCCAGGTAGAATACTAAGATTTTGTTCATTAACAAAAAATATTTAAAAAGTCAAGTAGGATTATTGCTCACCTCTTYGAAAATTCTTAAATGAAAGTTGTAGTGGGCAGATATACCAAAAYAACCATGGTGCAAAACTGCATGATACTTGTGCTTATATAGTTTATGTATATATTCCCCAGTTAAACTTAACAAACTGGTATACAGATACACATCAACATGGTGAAAGGATGCAGATTTTTTTTCCTCTTGCCTTAAAATGCAAAACAAAACAAAACATAGTGCTACATGTGAGCCYCAGCTCTATTGTGGTTTATCCCTCCACGCTTGTATCAAAGTTCCTTAATAAATATGAGCAATTGTCTTTTTCTTTTCTCTTTAAACAAAACAAAAAAAAAGAGAGGGAAAAATCAATTCAACTCAGGTTTTTCCACATCTTCATATCACTTCCCATCTCTACTGGATGGAGTAGAATTTCAATTAACTGGTAGGAGTCCAAGTAAAGCCCGGCTGCCTGTGTTCCTCCCGGTCATGCCCCATAATTGTAGAGGGACCTGCATTTTTCAGCCAATGACACGGCTTACAAAAATAGATACACTGAGTTATTTGATAAAGGAACCGAAGCCTGTCACTCCTGTTCAAGTGCCAAACAACATGCGAGTGAGTGAGCTTGTGTTCAGATCCAAAACTATCCAGGCTTATTATTCCATGGAACAGTCTCATGTTGGGTGGAGAAAAGAAAAAGGAAAAAAAAAAGAAAAGAAGGAGGAGGGAAAAAAAAAAAAAAAAACGGAAAAAAAGCTAGCCAGCTTAAAAAGAAAAAGAAAAGAAAAGAAAAATGGCCATGTTTCCAGGATGTGCCCCCTCCAAAAGGGGGAGCACTTTTGCCCTCGTGTAAGGCTAAAGTGGTATCTGTATACATCTATGAGTAGAAGCACTGGCAGGTATATTTCCCTGCTTGTATTCCAAGATGATCTTGATTGCCAAGCACAATTCTTTATCCCTGCCCTAAAGATAATTATCAAAGCACGGCAAAGAAGAAGAAAAAACAAACAAACAAACAAAACCCCAAAAAACAAAATAAGCCCAACTGTTAAAGGTTCTCTGCACTAAAATTTTGAGCATCAAAGAGGCTTCTAACTTTATTAGTGTCCTCCAAGTCTCTAATATATTCTACTAGACAACTAACTGGTCCTTTAAGAAAAAAAGTACTTTTATCAAAGAGAAAGAAACATGTTCATAATTGGATGGCTGATAGAATATCTTTGGATTAAGAAAAACAATTTTACAGATGTCCGTACKTCTATTTGCTGGTAGTATGAGCTACCAACATCAATTCCCACATTTTTCTTTCTTACTTTTTTCCTTAGGTTTATTTCTGAGCATCAAAGGTATTTAAAACAGCAGCAATTCAAACACAAATACTAAATGCTCCATAATGTTCAATATTTCCTGATCATATCAGTGATACAATATTACAAATCATATTTTCACAGAAAGCATTGGTGCGCCTGTGCTATATAGCTCTATAGGTGAACAACAGAGACAGACAGAATGCAGATGTATAAGCACTTTATACTTTCTATCCTACAGGTATGGCCCATGCTTTACCAATAAAAAATACAGGTAATTGTTTAGACGTGCCTCTCCTAACACACCAGAATATTAGGTTACGGTTATCTACTATACAATTGAGAATTTGTACCCAGTTTTAAAAGTTCAGTGATTGAAAGGGCCTATGAAAATAAAACCATAACTATAAAGCACAAACTTTCCACTTTTCCGTGGACAGTCCAGGTCAGATTAAATATATTTTGGTAAGAATCAACCAATAGCCCTCTGAAGATATTACAGACCTACATTGAGACCTTATTTGGAGTCAGATCTGAAGGTCTAATCCATTCTCTTTTGATACGCCAATTCCTGGCATTCAGAGCAACCCCTCACACCTGTTAACTACCTTCCCCACTGCAGACCCTCTGATTTATCTATCCCCAGCAGGTATAAATGCAGAGAAGCAAACCCGCTACAGATGTTGGCAGCAAAACGCAAGCTGACAACAGTGGGGTGAAGATTTTTTCCCCTCTCTCATCAACAATGACCTTACACACATAGACCTCTCACATAGACCTTGTTCAGGTGATAACTGTGAGTTACCAAAGGACAATTCCTAGTAGAAGCAAAATGAAAAAAAATCCTTCATCATTATGGATTCAGATTTATTTGTACTTGGATAACAAAACAAAATCATAACAACCATCCTGGAAAAAAAATGCTTTAATTTATGCCATGCTCTTTCTTTTCAATAAAAATGTCACTATGCTGCCAAACAGGTAACAGGGCAGAGCTCAGGGATTAGTAATTCTGCAAACAAGAGCTGACTCACTCTCTCCTTCCAATTTCTCTCCTCTTCCTTTCTGTCAGCTCTTGCTCTTCCTGTTCTGTTTCTCTTCCTACTCTCTTATTCACATATTAACTGGCCCTACATAGCTCCCTTTATTCCTGTCTATCCTTTTTTTCTCTATTCCTTTGTGGCTTCTTCCCCACTTAACCACTAATTTTAATCAGGTCTGAGTTAGAGGGAGCCTAATTTTAAAAGCTTTGACCAAATACAATATTCAGCAACCACTTCCATTTAAAAAGAAACTACAACCCCATACCAAAGTACCATGCACAGACATACATACATAACCCACACATACAAACACACAGACATTCATGCTGGTTGGAATTTCAAAGACATGTGTGCTTTATTTATTAATAATACGGGTACAAAGCAGAAAGAAAAACTCAAGACTATTGCCTAAAATGCCATCCTGATASGCTAATCTTAATGCAATCACCAACACTGCTATATTGTTTCTTATCAAAAGGCTCTTTAAACAATGAGATACAAGCCCTTTAAACAATGTAGACACTTGGACTTTGTAACAGAGGTGGCCCTACAGATCAGGGCTGGCTTTGATTTCTGAGTACTGTAAATATGGAAAATTTAAGTAAAGTCTACCCTTCTAATCGACACTCTAGGCAGTTTACTTAATCAGCTGAACACCTTCAATGAATGAAATTCCCATAGGAAAGAATGTTTCACAGTCTGTTCACTAGAAATCTCAATTATTACAAGAAATAGTGTTAAAAGAACATATTATAAGAAATGCTCCTTCTTTATATTATCTTGTTACTCTAATCTTCCAAAAATGGTTCTGCTTAGTGTTGGTATGTTCTAAATCCTCTAGTCTTCAGCCTCTGACTTTTAATGAGCTTCTGTTCAAAGACCAGAGGACTGGCCCCATTTTTTTTTTTTTTTTTTTTTTT